>NW_025728027.1:0-300000 GCF_021461385.2 Schistocerca piceifrons | reverse complement strand
AGTCAGTCTTCTTGTACTTAAGTCGGCATTAAGTCTTTTGTATTTAATTCCGATGCAATTTCTGCGTTTCATCGTCAATAAGAAGGTCCAAGGGATACAGTAAACCTGAAGTGAAGCATCGGAAACTACAACTAGTGTCACAGGAAAGGTTCAAAACATAGACAGTAGGAAGTGTCAGTCTTCATGTACTTAAGTCGGCATCGCGCCTCTTCTATTTAATTCCGATGCTATTTCTGTGCTTCATCGTCAATAAGAAGGTCAGAGGGATACAGTAAACCTGAAGTGAAGCATCGGAATCTATTACTTGTGTCACAGGAATGGTTCAAATCATAGTCAGTAAGAAGAGTCAGTCTTCTTGTACTTAAGTTGGCATTGTGACTTTCATATTTAATTCCGATGCAATTTCTGTGTTTCATCGTCAACAAGAACGTCCGAGGGATACAGTAAACCTGGAGTGAAGCATCGGAATCTATAACTAGTGTCATAGGAATGGTTCAAAACATAGTCAGTAAGAACAGTCAGTCTTCTTGTACTTAAGTCGACATTTTGCATTTTGTATTTAATTCCGATGTAGTTTCTGTGTCTCATCGTCAATAAGAAGGTCCAAGGGATACAGTAAACCTGGAGTGAAGCATCGGAATCAATAACTAGTGTCACAGGAATGGTTCAAAACATAGAAAGTAAGAAGAGTCAGTCTCCTTGAACTTAAGTCGGCATTGTGCCTTTTGTATTTAATTCCTATGCAATTTCTGTGTCTCATCGTCAACAAGAAGGTCCAAGGGATACAGTAAACCTGAAGTGAAGCATCGGAATCTATAACTAGTGTCACAGGAATGGTTCAAAACATAGTCAGTAAGAAGTGTCAGTCTTCTTGTACTTAAGTCGGCATTGTGCCTTTTCTATTTAATTCTGATGCAATTTCTGTGTTTCATTGCCACTAAGAAGGTCCAAGGGATACAGTAAACATAGAGTGAAGCATCGGAATCTATAACTAGTGTCACAGGAATGGTTCAAACATAGACAGTAAAAGGAGACAGTCTTCTTGAACATAAGTCGACATTGTGCCTTTTCTATTTAATTCCGATGCAATTTCTGTGTTTCATCGACAATAAGAAGGTCAGAGGGATACAATAAACCTGAACTGAAGCATCGGAATCTATAACTAGTGTCATAGGAATGGTTCAAAACATAGTCAGTAAGAACAGTCAGTCTTCTTCTCCTTAAGTCGGCATTGTGCCTTTTGTATTTAATTCCGATGCAATTTCTGTGTTTCATTGTCAATAAGAAGGTCCAAGGGATACAGTAAACCTGGAGTGAAGCATCGGAATCAATAACTAGTGTCACAGGAATGGTTCAAAACATAGAAAGTGAGAAGAGTCAGTCTTCTTGAACTTAAGTCGGCATTGTGCCTTTTGTATTTAATTCCGATGCAATTTCTGTGTTTCATCGTCAATAAGGTCAGAGGGATACAGTAAACCTGAAGTGAAGCATCGGAATCTATAGCTAGTGTCACAGGACTGGTTCAAAAATAGACAGTAAGAGGAGTCAGTCTTCTTGTACTTAATTCGGCGTTGTGCGTTTTGTATTTAATTCCGATGCAATTTCTGTGTTTCATCGTCAACAAGACGGTCAGAGGGGTACAGTATACCTGAAGTGAAGCTTCGGAATCTATAACCAGTGTCACAGGAATGGTTAAAAACATAGACAGTTGGAAGAATCAGTCGTCTTGTACTTGAGTCAGCATTGTGTCTTTTGTATTTAATTCCGAGCAATTTCTGTGTTTCATCGTCAATAACAAGGTGCAAGGGATACAGTTAACATGATGTGAAGCATCGGAATCTACAACTAGTGTCACAGCAATGGTTCAAAACATAGACAGTAAGAAGAGTCAGTCTTCATGTACCTAAGTCGCCATTGTGCCTTTTCTATTTAATTCCGAAGCTATTTCTGTGTTTCATCGTCAATAAGAATTTCAGAGGGATACAGTAAACCTGAAGTGTAGCATCGGAATCTATAACTAGTGTTACAGGAATGGTTCAAATCATAGTCAGTAAGAAGAGTCAGTCTTCTAGTACTTAAGTCGGCATTGTGCCTTTTGTATTTAATTCCGATGGAATTTCTGTGTTTCATTGTCGATAAGAAGGTCAAAGGGATACAGTAGTCCTGAAGTGAAGCATCGGAATCTATAACTAGTGTCACAGGAATGGTTCAAAACATAGTCAGTGAGAAGAGTCAGTCTCCTTGTCCTTAAGTCGGCATTGTGCCTCTTGTATTTAATTCCGATGCAATTTATGTGTTTCATCGTCAATAAGAAGGTCCAAGGGATACAGAAAACCTGGAGTGAAGCATCGGAATCTACAACTAGTGTCACAGGAATGGTTCAAAACATAGTCAGTGAGAAGAGTTAGTCTCCTTGTCCTTAAGTCGGCATTGTGCCTCTTGTATTTAATTCCGATGCAATTTCTGTGTTTCATCGTCAATAAGAAGGTCCAAGGGATACAGTAAACCTGGAGTGAAGCATCGGAATCTATAACTAGTGTCACAGGAATGGTTCAAAACATAGTCAGTAAGAAGTGTCAGTCTTCTTGTACTTAAGTCGGCATTGTGCCTTTTCTATTTAATTATGATGCAATTTCTGTGTTTCATTGTCACTAAGAAGGTCCAAGGGATACAGTAAACCTAGAGTGAAGCATCGGAATCTATAACTAGTGTCACAGGAATGGTTCAAACATAGACAGTAAAAAGAGAAAGTCTTCTTGAACATAAGTCGACATTGTGCCTTTTCTATTTAATTCCGATGCAATTTCTGTGTTTCATCGACAATAAGAAGGTCAGAGGGATACAATAAACCTGAACTGAAGCATCGGAATCTATAACTAGTGTCACAGGAATGGTTGAAAACATAGTAAGTAAGAACAGTCAGTCTTCTTCTCCTTAACTCGGCATTGTGCCTTTTGAATTTAATTCTGATGCAATTTCTGTGTTTCATCGTCAATAAGAAGGTCCAAGGGATACAGTAAACCTGGAGTGATGCATCGGAATCTATAACTAGTGTCACAGGAATGGTTCAAATCATAGAGAGTAAGAAGAGTCAGTCTTCTTGTACATAAGTCGACATTTTGCATTTTGTATTTAATTCCGATGCAATTTCTGTGTCTCATCGTCAATAAGAAGGTCCAAGGGATACAGTAATCCTGGAGTGAAGCATCGGAATCAATAACTAGTGTCACAGGAATGGTTCAAAACATAGAAAGTAAGAAGTGTCAGTCTTCTTGAACTTAAGTCGGCATTGTGCCTTTTGTATTTAATTCCGATGCAATTTCTGTGTTTCATCGTCAATAAGGTCAGAGGGATACAGTAAACCTGAAGTGAAGCATCGGAATCTATAGCTAGTGTCACAGGACTGGTTCAAAAATAGACAGTAAGAAGAGTCAGTCTTCTTGTACTAAATTCGGCATTGTGCGTTTTGTATTTAATTCCGATGCAATTTCTGTGTTTCATCGTCAACAAGACAGTCAGAGGGGTACAGTATACCTGAAGTGAAGCTTCGCAATCTATAACCAGTGTCACAGGAATGGTTCAAACATAGACAGTTGGAAGAGTCAGTCTTCTTGTACTTAAGTCGGCATTGTGTCTTTTGTATTTAATTCCGAGGAATTTCTGTGTTTCATCGTCAATAAGAAGGTCCAAGGGATACAGTAAACATGAAGTGAAGCATCGGAATCTACAACTAGTGTCACAGGAATGGTTCAAAACATAGACAGTACGAAGAGTCAGTCTTCGTGTACTTATTCGGCATTCTGCCTTTTGTATTTAATTCCGATGCAATTTCTGTGTTTCAACGTCAATAAGAAGGTCCAAGGGATACACTAAACCTGAAGTGAAGCATCGGAAACTATAACTAGTGTCACAGGTATGGTTCAAAGCATAGTCAGTAAGAAGAGTCAGTCTTCGTGTACTTAAGTCTTCATTGTGCTTTTTTATTTAATTCCGATGCAATTTCTGATTTTCATCGTCAATAAGAACGTCCAAGGGATACAGTAAACCTGCAGTGAAGCATCGGAATCTATAACTAGTGTCAATGGAATGGTTCAAAACATAGACAGTAAGAAGAGTCAATCTTCTTGTACTTAAGTCGGCATTGTGCCTTTTGTATTTATTTCCGATGCCTTTTCTGTGTTTCATCGTCAATAAGAAGGTCAGAGGGATACAGTAAACCTGAAGTGAACCATCGGAATCTATAGCTAGTGTCACAGGAATGGTTCATAACATAGTCAGTAAGAGGAGTCAGTCTTCTTGTCCATAAGGCCGCATTGTGCCTTTTGTATTTAATTCCGATGCAATATCTGTGTTTCATCGTCAAAAAGAAGGTGCAAGGGGTACAGTAATCCTGGAGTGAAGCATCGGAATCTATAACTAGTGTCACAGGAATGGTTCAAAACATAGACAGTAAGAAGAGTCAATCTTCTTGTACTTAAGTCGGCATTGTGCCTTTTGTATTTATTTCCGATGCATTTTCTGTGTTTCTTCGTCAATACGAAGGTCCAAGGGATACAGTAAACCACAAGTGAAGCATCGGAATCTATAACTAGTATCACAGGGATGGTTCAAAATATAGACAGTAAGAAGAGTCAGTCTTCTTGTACTTAAGTCGGCATTATGTCTTTTGTATTTAATTCCGATGCAATTTCAGCGTTTCTTCGTCAATAAGAAGGTCCAAGGGATACAGTAAACCTGAAGTGAAGCATCGGAAACTACAACTAGTGTCACAGGAAAGGTTCAAAACATAGACAGTAGGAAGAGTCAGTCTTCATGTACTTTAGTCGGCATTGTGACTTTTCTATTTAATTCCGATGCTATTTCTGTGTTTCATCGTCAATAAGAAGGTCAGAGGGATACAGTAAACCTGAAGTGAAGCATCGGAATCTATAACTTGTGTCACAGGAATGGTTCAAATCATAGTCAGTAAGAAGAGTCAGCCTTCTTGTACTTAAGTTGGCATTGTGCCTTTCATATTTAATTCGGATGCTATTTCTGTGTTTCATCGTCAATGAGAACGTCCAAGGGATACAGTAAACCTTGAGTGAATCATCGGAATCTATAACTAGTGTCAATGGAATGGTTCAAAACATAGACAGTAAGAAGAGTCAATCTTCTTGTACTTAAGTCGGCGTTGTGCCTCTTGTATTTAATTCCGATGGAATTTCTGTGTTTCATCGTCACTAAGAAGGTCAGAGGGATACAGTAAACCTGAAGTGTAGCATCGGAATCTATAGCTAGTGTCACAGGAATGGTTCAAAGGCATAGTCAGTAAGAAGGGTCAGTCCTCTTGTCCTTAAGTCGGCATTGTGCCTCTTATATTTAATTCCGATGCAATTTCTGTGTTTCATCGTCAATAAGAAGGTCCAAGGGGTACAGTAAACCTGGAGTGAAGCATCGGAATCTATAACTAGTGTCACAGGAATGGTTCAAAACATAGTCAGTAAGAAGAGTCAGTCTTCTTGTACTTAAGTCGGCATTGTGCCTTTTCTATTTAATTCCGATGCAATTTCTGTGTTTCATCGTCAATAAGAAGGTCCAAGGTATACAGTAAACCTGGAGTGAAGCATCGGAATCTATAACTAGTGTCACAGGAATGGTTCAATCATAGACAGTATGAAGAGACAGTCTTCTTGAACTTAAGTCGACATTGGGCCTTTTCTATTTAATTCCGATGCAATTTCTGTGTTTCATCGTCAATAGGTAGGTCAGAGGGATACAATAAACCTGAACTGAAGCAACGGAATCTATAACTAGTGTCACAGGAATGGTTCAAATCATAGAGAGTAAGAAGGGTCAGTATTCTTGTACTTAAGTCGACATTTTGCCTTTTGCATTTAATTCCGTTGCAATTTATGTGTTTCATTGTCAATAAGACGTCCAAGGGATACAGTAAACCTGGAGTGAAGCATCGGAGTCTATAACTAGTGTCAATGGAATGGTTCAAAACATAGACAGTAAGAAGAGTCAATCTTCTTGTACTTAAGTCGGCATTGTGCCTCTTGTATTAATTCCAATGCAATTTCTGTGTTTCATCGTCAATAAGAAAGTCCAAGGGATACAGTAAACCTGAAGTGAAGCATCGGAATCTATAACTAGTGTCACAGGAATGGTTCAAAACATAGTCAGTAAGAAGTGTCAGTCTTCTTGTACTTAAGTCTTCATTGTGCCTTTTTTATTTAATTCCGATGCAATTTCTGATTTTCATCGTCAATAAGAACGTCCAAGGGATACAGTAAACCTGCAGTGAAGCATCGGAATCTATAACTAGTGTCAATGGAATGGTTCAAAACATAGACAGTAAGAAGAGTCAATCTTCTTGTACTTAAGTCGGCATTGTGCCTTTTGTATTTATTTCCGATGCCATTTCTGTGTTTCATCGTCAATAAGAAGGTCAGAGGGATACAGTAAACCTGAAGTGAACCATCGGAATCTATAGCTAGTGTCACAGGAATGGTTCATAACATAGTCAGTAAGAGGAGTCAGTCTTCTTGTCCATAAGGCCGCATTGTGCCTTTTGTATTTAATTCCGATGCAATATCTGTGTATCATCGTCAAAAAGAAGGTGCAAGGGGTACAGTAATCCTGGAGTGAAGCATCGGAATCTATAACTAGTGTCACAGGAATGGTTCGAAACATAGAAAGTAAGAAGAGTCAGTCTTCTGTACTTAAGTTGGCATTTTGCCTTTTGTATTTGATTCCGATGCATTTTCTGTGTTTCTTCGTCAATACGAAGGTCCAAGGGATACAGTAAACCTCAAGTGAAGCATCGGAATCTATAACTAGTATCACAGGGATGGTTCAAAACATAGACAGTAAGAAGAGTCAGTCTTCTTGTACTTAAGTCGGCATTATGTCTTTTGTATTTAATTCCGATGCAATTTCTGCGTTTCATCGTCAATAAGAAGGTCGAAGGGATACAGTAAACCTGAAGTGAAGCATCGGAAACTACAACTAGTGTCACAGGAAAGGTTCAAAACATAGACAGTAGGAAGAGTCAGTCTTCATGTACTTTAGTCGGCATTGTGCCTTTTCTATTTAATTCCGATGCTATTTCTGTGTTTCATCGTCAATAAGAAGGTCAGAGGGATACAGTAAACCTGAAGTGAAGCATCGGAATCTATAACTTGTGTCACAGGAATGGTTCAAATCATAGTCAGTAAGAAGAGTCAGCCTTCTTGTACTTAAGTTGGCATTGTGCCTTTCATATTTAATTCGGATGCTATTTCTGTGTTTCATCGTCAATGAGAACGTCCAAGGGATACAGTAAACCTGGAGTGAATCATCGGAATCTATAACTAGTGTCAATGGAATGGTTCAAAACATAGACAGTAAGAAGAGTCAATCTTCTTGTACTTAAGTCGGCGTTGTGCCTCTTGTATTTAAATCCGATGGAATTTCTGTGTTTCATCGTCACTAAGAAGGTCAGAGGGATACAGTAAACCTGAAGTGTAGCATCGGAATCTATAGCTAGTGTCACAGGAATGGTTCAAAGGCATAGTCAGTAAGAAGGGTCAGTCCTCTTGTCCTTAAGTCGGCATTGTGCCTCTTATATTTAATTCCGATGCAATTTCTGTGTTTCATCGTCAATAAGAAGGTCCAAGGGGTACAGTAAACTTGGAGTGAAGCATCGGAATCTATAACTAGTGTCACAGGAATGGTTCAAAACATAGTCAGTAAGAAGAGTCAGTCTTCTTGTACTTAAGTCGGCATTGTGCCTTTTCTATTTAATTCCGATGCAATTTCTGTGTTTCATCGTCAATAAGAAGGTCCAAGGTATACAGTAAACCTAGAGTGAAGCATCGGAATCTATAACTAGTGTCACAGGAATGGTTCAATCATAGACAGTATGAAGAGACAGTCTTCTTGAACTTAAGTCGACATTGGGCCTTTTCTATTTAATTCCGATGCAATTTCTGTGTTTCATCGTCAATAGGAAGGTCAGAGGGATACAATAAACCTGAACTGAAGCATCGGAATCTATAACTAGTGTCACAGGAATGGTTCAAATCATAGAGAGTAAGAAGGGTCAGTATTCTTGTACTTAAGTCGACATTTTGCCTTTTGCATTTAATTCCGTTGCAATTTCTGTGTTTCATTGTCAATAAGACGTCCAAGGGATACAGTAAACCTGGAGTGAAGCATCGGAATCTATAACTAGTGTCAATGGAATGGTTCAAAACATAGACAGTAAGAAGAGTCAATCTTCTTGTACTTAAGTCGGCATTGTGCCTCTTGTATTTAATTCCAATGCAATTTCTGTGTTTCATCGTCATTAAGAAAGTCCAAGGGATACAGTAAACCTGAAGTGAAGCATCGGAATCTATAACTAGTGTCACAGGAATGGTTCAAAACATAGTCAGTAAGAAGTGTCAGTCTTCTTGTACTTAAGTCGGCATTGT
This sequence comes from Schistocerca piceifrons, assembly GCF_021461385.2. Lineage (NCBI taxonomy): Eukaryota > Metazoa > Arthropoda > Insecta > Orthoptera > Acrididae > Schistocerca > Schistocerca piceifrons. The sequence continues at coordinate 291,559 of NW_025728027.1, read as the reverse complement.
GCCTTTTCTATTTAATTATGATGCAATTTCTGTGTTTCATTGTCACTAAGAAGGTCCAAGGGATACAGTAAACCTAGAGTGAAGCATCGGAATCTATAACTAGTGTCACAGGAATGGTTCAAACATAGACAGTAAAAAGAGACAGTCTTCTTGAACATAAGTCGACATTGTGCCTTTTCTATTTAATTCCGATGCAATTTCTGTGTTTCATCGACAATAAGAAGGTCCAAGGGATACAGTAAACCTGTAGTGAAGCATCGGAATCTATAACTAGTGTCAATGGAATGGTTCAAAACATAGACAGTAAGAAGAGTCAATCTTCTTGTACTTAAGTCGGCATTGTGCCTTTTGTATTTATTTCCGATGCCATTTCTGTGTTTCATCGTCAATAAGAAGGTCAGAGGGATACAGTAAACCTGAAGTGAACCATCGGAATCTATAGCTAGTGTCACAGGAATGGTTCATAACATAGTCAGTAAGAGGAGTCAGTCTTCTTGTCCATAAGGCCGCATTGTGCCTTTTGTATTTAATTCCGATGCAATATCTGTGTTTCATCGTCAAAAAGAAGGTGCAAGGGGTACAGTAATCCTGGAGTGAAGCATCGGAATCTATAACTAGTGTCACAGGAATGGTTCGAAACATAGAAAGTAAGAAGAGTCAGTGTTCTGTACTTAAGTTGGCATTTTGCCTTTTGTATTTGATTCCGATGCATTTTCTGTGTTTCTTCGTCAATACGAAGGTCCAAGGGATACAGTAAACCTCAAGTGAAGCATCGGAATCTATAACTAGTATCACAGGGATGGTTCAAATATTGGACAGTAAGAAGAGTCAGTCTTCTTGTACTTAAGTCGGCATTATGTCTTTTGTATTTAATTCCGATGCAATTTCTGCGTTTCATCGTCAATAAGAAGGTCCAAGGGATACAGTAAACCTGAAGTGAAGCATCGGAAACTACAACTAGTGTCACAGGAAAGGTTCAAAACATAGACAGTAGGAAGAGTCAGTCTTCATGTACTTTAGTCGGCATTGTGCCTTTTCTATTTAATTCCGATGCTATTTCTGTGTTTCATCGTCAATAAGAAGGTCAGAGGGATACAGTAAACCTGAAGTGAAGCATCGGAATCTATAACTTGTGTCACAGGAATGGTTCAAATCATAGTCAGTAAGAAGAGTCAGCCTTCTTGTACTTAAGTTGGCATTGTGCCTTTCATATTTAATTCGGATGCTATTTCTGTGTTTCATCGTCAATGAGAACGTCCAAGGGATACAGTAAACCTGGAGTGAATCATCGGAATCTATAACTAGTGTCAATGGAATGGTTCAAAACATAGTCAGTAAGAAGAGTCAGTCTTCTTGTACTTAAGTCGGCATTGTGCCTTTTCTATTTAATTCCGATGCAATTTCTGTGTTTCATCGTCAATAAGAAGGTCCAAGGTATACAGTAAACCTGGAGTGAAGCATCGGAATCTATAACTAGTGTCACAGGAATGGTTCAATCATAGACAGTATGAAGAGACAGTCTTCTTGAACTTAAGTCGACATTGGGCCTTTTCTATTTAATTCCGATGCAATTTCTGTGTTTCATCGTCAATAAGAAGGTCCAAGGGATACAGTAAACCTGGAGTGAAGCATCGGAATCTATAACTAGTGTCACAGGAATGGTTCAAATCATAGAGAGTAAGAAGAGTCAGTCTTGTTGTACTTAAGTCGACATTTTGCATTTTGAATTTAATTCCGATGCAATTTCTGTGTCTCATCGTCAATAAGATGGTCTAAGGGATACAGTAAACTTGGAGTGAAGCATCGGAATCAATAACTAGTGTCACAGGAATGGTTCAAAACGTAGAAAGTGAGAAGAGTCAGTCTTCTTGAACTTAAGTCGGCATTGTGCCTTTTGTATTTAATTCCGATGCAATTTCTGTGTTTCATCGTCAATAAGGTCAGAGGGATACAGTAAACCTGAAGTGAAGCATCGGAATCTATAGCTAGTGTCACAGGACTGGTTCAAAAGTAGACAGTAAGAGGAGACAGTCTTCTTGTACTTAATTCGGCGTTGTGCGTTTTGTATTTAATTCCGATGCAATTTCTGTGCTTCATCGTCAACAAGACTGTCAGAGGGGTACAGTATACCTGAAGTGAAGCTTCGGAATCTATAACCAGTGTCACAGGAATGGTTCAAAACATAGACAGTTGGAAGAATCAGTCGTCTTGTACTTGAGTCAGCATTGTGTCTTTTGTATTTAATTCCGAGCAATTTCTGTGTTTCATCGTCAATAACAAGGTCCAAGGGATACAGTAAACATGATGTGAAGCATCGGAATCTACAACTAGTGTCACAGCAATGGTTCAAAACATAGACAGTAAGAAGAGTCAGTCTTCATGTACCTAAGTCGGCATTGTGCCTTTTCTATTTAATTCCGAAGCTATTTCTGTGTTTCATCGTCAATAAGAAGGTCAGAGGGATACAGTAAACCTGAAGTGTAGCATCGGAATCTATAACTAGTGTTACAGGAATGGTTCAAATCATAGTCAGTAAGAAGAGTCAGTCTTCTAGTACTTAAGTCGGCATTGTGCCTTTTGTATTTAATTCCGATGGAATTTCTGTGTTTCATTGTCGATAAGAAGGTCAAAGGGATACAGTAGTCCTGAAGTGAAGCATCGGAATCTATAACTAGTGTCACAGGAATGGTTCAAAACATAGTCAGTGAGAAGAGTCAGTCTCCTTGTCCTTAAGTCGGCATTGTGCCTCTTGTATTTAATTCCGATGCAATTTCTGTGTTTCATCGTCAATAAGAAGGTCCAAGGGATACAGTAAACCTGGAGTGAAGCATCGGAATCTACAACTAGTGTCACAGGAATGGTTCAAAACATAGTCAGTGAGAAGAGTCAGTCTCCTTGTCCTTAAGGCGGCATTGTGCCTCTTGTATTTAATTCCGATGCAATTTCTGTGTTTCATCGTCAATAAGTAGGTCCAAGGGATACAGTAAACCTGGAGTGAAGCATCGGAATCTATAACTAGTGTCACAGGAATGGTTCAAAACATAGTCAGTAAGAACAGTCAGTCTTCTTGTACTTAAGTCGACATTTTGCACTTTGTATTTAATTCCGATGTAGTTTCTGTGTCTCATCGTCAATAAGAAGGTCCAAGGGATACAGTAAACCTGGAGTGAAGCATCGGAATCAATAACTAGTGTCACAGGAATGGTTCAAAACATAGAAAGTAAGAAGAGTCAGTCTCCTTGAACTTAAGTCGGCATTGTGCCTTTTGTATTTAATTCCTATGCAATTTCTGCGTTTCATCGTCAATAAGAAGGTCCAAGGGATACAGTAAACCTGAAGTGAAGCATCGGAAACTACAACTAGTGTCACAGGAAAGGTTCAAAACATAGACAGTAGGAAGAGTCAGTCTTCATGTACTTTAGTCGGCATTGTGCCTTTTCTATTTAATTCCGATGCTATTTCTGTGTTTCATCGTCAATAAGAAGGTCAGAGGGATACAGTAAACCCGAAGTGAAGCATCGGAATCTATAACTTGTGTCACAGGAATGGTTCAAATCATAGTCAGTAAGAAGAGTCAGTCTTCTTGTACTTAAGTTGGCATTGTGCCATTCATATTTCATTCCGATGCAATTTCTGTGTTTCATCGTCAATAAGAACGTCCAAGGGATACAGTAAACCTGGAGTGAAGCATCGGAATCTATAACTAGTGTCATAGGAATGGTTCAAAACATAGTCAGTAAGAACAGTCAGTCTTCTTGTACTTAAGTCGACATTTTGCATTTTGTATTTAATTCCGATGTAGTTTCTGTGTCTCATCGTCAATAAGAAGGTCCAAGGGATACAGTAAACCTGGAGTGAAGCATCTGAATCAATAACTAGTGTCACAGGAATGGTTCAAAACATAGAAAGTAAGAAGAGTCAGTCTAATTGAACTTAAGTCGGCATTGTGCCTTTTGTATTTAATTCCTATGCAATTTCTGTGTCTCATCGTCAATAAGAAGGTCCAAGGGATACAGTAAACCTGAAGTGAAGCATCGGAATCTATAACTAGTGTCACAGGAATGGTTCAAAACGTAGTCAGTAAGAAGTGTCAGTCTTCTTGTACTTAAGTCATCATTGTGCATTTTCTATTTAATTCTGTTGCAATTTCTAAGTTTCATCGTTAATAGGATGTACCAAGGGATACAGTAAACCTGGAGTGAAGCATCGGAATCTATAACTAATGTCACAGGAATGGTTCAAATAAAAGACAGTAAGAAGAGTCAGTCTTCTCTTACTTAAGTCGGCATTGTGCCCTTTGCACTTTATTCCGATACAATTTCTGTGTTTCATCGTCAATAAGAAGGTCCATGGGATACAGTAAACCTGGAGTGAAGCATCGGAGCCTATAACTAGTGTCACAGGACTGGTTCAAAAATAGACAGTAAGAAGAGTCAGTCTTCTTGTACTTAATTCGGCATTGTGCCTTTTCTATTTAATTCCGATGCAATTTCTGTGTTTCATCGTCAATAAGAAGGTCAGAGGGATACAGTTAACTTGAAGTGAATCTTCGGAATCCATAACTAGTGTCACAGGAATGGTTCAAAACATAGTCAGTAAGAAGAGTCAGTCTTCTAGAACATAAGTCGGCATTGTGCATTTTCTATTTAATTCCGATGCAAATTCTGTGTTTCATCGTCAATAAGACGGTCAGAGGGATACAGTAAACCTGAAGTGAAGCATCGGAATCTATAACTAGTGTCACAGGAATGGTTAAAAACATAGACCGTTGGAAGAAGCAGTCTTCTTGTACTTAAGTCGGCATTGTGTCTTTTGTATTTAATTCCGATGCAATTTCTGTGTTTCATCGTCAATAAGAAGGTCCAAGCGATACAGTACACCTGAAGTGAAGCATCGGACACTACAACTAGTGTCACAGGAATGGTTCATACCATAGACAGTAAGAAGAGTCAGTCTTCTTGTACTTAAGTCGGCATTGTGCCTTTTCTATTTAATTCCGATGCTATTTCTGTGTTTCATCGTCAATAAGAAGGTCAGAGGGATACAGTAAACCTGAAGTGAAGCATCGGAATCTGTAACTTGTGTCACAGGAATGGGTCAAATCATAGTCAGTAAGAAGAGTCATTCTTCTTGTACTTAAGTTGGCATTGTGCCTTTCGTATTTAATTCCGATGCAATATCTGTGTTTCACCGGCAATGAGATGGTCAGAGGGATACAGTAAACCTGAAGTGAAGCATCGGAATCTATAACTAGTGTCACAGGAATGGTTCAAACATAGACAGTAAGAAGAGTCAGTCTTCTTGTACTTAAGTCGGCATTGTGCCTTTTGTATTTAATTCCGATTCAATTTCTGTGTTTCATCGTCAATAAGAAGGTCAGAGGGATAGAGTAAACCTGAAGTGAAGCATCGGCATCTATAACTAGTGTCACAGGAACGGTTAAAAGCATAGTCAGTGAGAATAGTCAGTCTCCGTGTCCATAAGTCGGCATTGTGCCTCTTGTATTTAATTCCAATGCAATTTCTGTGTTTCATCGTCAATAAGAAGGTCCAAGGGATACAGTAAACCTGGAGTGAAGCATCGGAAACTATAACTAGTGTCACAGGAATGGTTCAAAACATAGTCAGTAAGAAGAGTCTGTCTTCTTGTACTTAAGTCTTCATTGTGCCTTTTCTATATCTTTCCGATGCGATTTCTGTGTTTCATCGTCAATAAGAACGTCCAAGGGATACAGTAAACCTGGAGTGAAGCATCGGAATCTATAACTAGTGTCAATGGAATTGTTCAAAACATAGACAGTAAGAAGAGTCAATCTTCTTGTACTTAAGTCTGCATTATGCCTTTTGTATTTAATTCCGATGCAACTTCTGTGTTTCATCGTCAATGAGAACGTCAGAGGGATACAGTAAACCTGAAGTGAAGCATCGGAATCTATAGCTAGTGTCACAGGAATGGTTCAAAGGCATAGTCTGTAATTAGAGTCAGTCTTCTTGTCCTTAAGTCGGCATTGTGCCTTTTGTATTTAATTCCGATGCAATTTCTGTCTTTCGTCGTCAATAAGAAGGTCCAAGGGATACAGTAAACCTGGAGTGAAGCATCGGAATCTATAACTAGTGTCACAGGAAAGGTTAAAAACATAGACAGTAAGAAGAGTCAGTCTTCTTGTACTTAAGTCGGCATTGTGCCTTTTGTACTTAATTTCGATGCAATTTCTGTGTTTCATCGTCAATAAGAAGGTCAGAGGGATACAGTTAACCTGAAGTGAAGCTTCGGAATCCATAACTAGTGTCACAGGAATAGTTCAAAACATAGTCAATAAGAAGAGTCAGTCTTCTAGAACTTAAGTCGGCATTATGCATTTTCTATTTAATTCCGATGCAAATTCTGTGTTTCATCGTCAATAACACGGTCAGAGGGATACAGTAAACCTGAAGTGAAGCATCGGAATCTATAACTAGTGTCACAGGAATGGTTCAAAACATAGACAGTTGGAAGAGGCAGTCTTCTTGTACTTAAGTCGGCATTGTGTCTTTTGTATTTAATTCCGATGCAATTTCTGTGATTCATCGTCAATAAGAAGGTCCAAGGGATACAGTAATCCTGAAGTGAAGCATCGGAATCTATAACTAGTGTCACAGGAAAGGTTAAAAACATAGACAGTAGGAAGAGGCAGTCTTCTTGTACTTAAGTCGGCATTGTGCCTTTTGTACTTAATTTCGATGCAATTTCTGTGTTTCATCGTCAATAAGAAGGTCAGAGGGATACAGTTAACCTGAAGTGAAGCTTCGGAATCTATAACTAGTGTCACAGGAATGGTTCAAAACATATTCAGTAAGAAGAGTCAGTCTTCTTGTACTTAAGTCATCATTGTGCATTTTCTATTTAATTCTGTTGCAATTTCTGTGTTTCATCGTCAATAAGAAGGTCAGAGGGATACAGATAACCTGAAGTGAATCTTCGGAATCCATAACTAGTGTCACAGGAATGGTTCAAAACTTAGTCAGTAAGAAGAGTCAGTCTTCTAGAACTTTAGTCGGCATTGTGCATTTTCTATTTAATTCCGATGCAAATTCTGTGTTTCATCGTCAATAAGACGGTCAGAGGGATACAGTAAACCTGAAGTGAAGCATCGGAATCTATAACTAGTGTCACAGGAATGGTTAAAAACATAGACAGTAGGAAGAGGCAGTCTTCTTGTACTTAAGTCGGCATTGTGTCTTTTGTATTTAATTCCGATGCAATTTCTGTGTTTCATCGTCAATAAGAAGGTCCAAGCGATACAGTACACCTGAAGTGAAGCATCGGACACTACAACTAGTGTCACAGGAATGGTTCATACCATAGACGGTAAGAAGAATCAGTCTTCTTGTACTTAAGTCGGGATTGTGCCTTTTCTATTTAATTCCAATGCTATTTCTGTGTTTCATCGTCAATAAGAAGGTCAGAGGGATACAGTAAACCTGAAGTGAATTATCGGAATCTATAACTTGTGTCACAGGAATGGGTCAAATCATAGTCAGTAACAAGAGTCAGTATTCTTGTACTTAAGTCGGCATTGTGCCTTTTGTATTTAATTCGGATTCAATGTCTGTGTTTCATCGTCAATAAGAAGGTCAGAGGGATAGAGTAAACCTGAAGTGAAGCATCGGAATCTATAACTAGTGTCACAGGAACGATTCAAAACATAGTCAGTGAGAAGAGTCAGTCTCCGTGTCCATAAGTCGTCATTGTGCCTCTTGTATTTAATTCCAATGCAATTTCTGTGTTTCATCGTCAATAAGAAGGTCCAAGGGATACAGTAAACCTGGAGTGAAGCATCGGAAACTATAACTAGTGTCACAGGAATGGTTCACAACGTAGTCAGTAAGAATAGCCTGTCTTCTTGTACTTAAGTCTTCATTGTGCCTTTTCTATTTATTTCCGATGCGATATCTGTGTTTCATCGTCAATAAGAACGTCCAAGGGATACAGTAAACCTGGAGTGAAGCATCGGAATCTATAACTAGTGTCAATGGAATTGTTCAAAACATAGACAGTAAGAAGAGTCAATTTTCTTGTACTTAAGTCGGCATTGTGCCTTTTGTATTTAATTCCGATGCAACTTCTGTGTTTCATCGTCAATGAGAACGTCAGAGGGATACAGTAAACCTGAAGTGAAGCATCGGAATCCATAACTAGTGTCACAGGAATGGTTCAAAACATAGTCAGTAAGAAGAGTCAGTCTTCTAGAACTTAAGTCGGCATTGTGCATTTTCTATTTAATTCCGATGCAAATTCTGTGTTTCATCGTCAATAAGACGGTCAGAGGGATACAGTAAACCTGAAGTGAAGCATCGGAATCTATAACTAGTGTCACAGGAATGGTTAAAAACATAGACAGTTGGAAGAAGCAGTCTTCTTGTACTTAAGTCGGCATTGTGTCTTTTGTATTTAATTCCGATGCAATTTCTGTGTTTCATCGTCAATAAGAAGGTCCAAGCGATACAGTACACCTGAAGTGAAGCATCGGACACTACAACTAGTGTCACAGGAATGGTTCATACCATAGACAGTAAGAAGAGTCAGTCTTCTTGTACTTAAGTCGGCATTGTGCCTTTTCTATTTAATTCCGATGCTATTTCTGTGTTTCATTGTCAATAAGAAGGTCAGAAGGATACAGTAAACCTGAATTGAAGCATCGGAATCTGTAACTTGTGTCACAGGAATGGGTCAAATCATAGTCAGTAAGAAGAGTCAGTCTTCTTGTACTTAAGTTGGCATTGTGCCTTTCGTATTTAATTCCGATGCAATATCTGTGTTTCACCGGCAATGAGATGGTCAGAGGGATAGAGTAAACCTGAAGTGAAGCATCGGCATCTATAACTAGTGTCACAGGAACGGTTAAAAACATAGTCAGTGAGAAGAGTCAGTCTCCGTGTCCATAAGTCGGCATTGTGCCTCTTGTATTTAATTCCAATGCAATTTCTGTGTTTCATCGTCAATAAGAAGGTCCAAGGGATACAGTAAACCTGGAGTGAAGCATCGGAAACTATAACTAGTGTCACAGGAATGGTTCAAAACATAGTCAGTAAGAAGAGTCTGTCTTCTTGTACTTAAGTCTTCATTGTGCCTTTTCCATTTCTTTCCGATGCGATTTCTGTGTTTCATCGTCAATAAGAACGTCCAAGGGATACAGTAAACCTGGAGTGAAGCATCGGAATCTATAACTAGTGTCAATGGAATTGTTCAAAACATAGACAGTAAGAAGAGTCAATCTTCTTGTACTTAAGTCTGCATTATGCCTTTTGTATTTAATTCCGATGCAACTTCTGTGTTTCATCGTCAATGAGAACGTCAGAGGGATACAGTAAACCTGAAGTGAAGCATCGGAATCTATAGCTAGTGTCACAGGAATGGTTCAAAGGCATAGTCTGTAATTAGAGTCAGTCTTCTTGTCCTTAAGTCGGCATTGTGCCTTTTGTATTTAATTCCGATGCAATTTCTGTCTTTCGTCGTCAATAAGAAGGTCCAAGGGATACAGTAAACCTGGAGTGAAGCATCGGAATCTATAACTAGTGTCACAGGAATGGGTCAAATCATAGAGAGTAAGAAGAGTCAGTCCTCTTGTACTTAAGTCGGCATTTTGCCTTTTGTATTTAATTCCGATGCAATTTCTGTGTTTCATCGTTAATAAGAAGGACCAAGGGATACAGTAAACCAGGATTGAAGCATCGGAATCAATAACTAGTGTCACAGGAATGGTTCAAAGCATAGAAAGTAAGAAGAGTCAGTCTTCTTGAACTTAAGTCGGCATTGTGCCTTTTCTATTTAATTCCGATGTAATTTCTGTGTTTCATCGTCAATAAGCCGGTCAGACGGATACAGTAACCCTGAAGTGAAGCATCGAAATCTAGAACTAGTGTCACAGGAATGTTTCAAACATAGACAGTAAGAAGAGTCAGTCTTCTTGTACTTAAGTCGGCATTGTGCCTTTTGTACTTAATTTCGATGCAATTTCTGTGTTTCATCGTCAATAAGAAGGTCAGAGGGATACAGTTAACCTGAAGTGAAGCTTCGGAATCCATAACTAGTGTCACAGGATAAGTTCAAAACATAGTCAGTAAGAAGAGTCAGTCTTCTAGAACTTAAGTCGGCATTATGCATTTTCTATTTAATTCCGATGCAAATTCTGTGTTTCATCGTCAATAACACGGTCAGAGGGATACAGTAAACCTGAAGTGAAGCATCGGAATCTATAACTAGTGTCACAGGAATGGTTCAAAACATAGACAGTTGGAAGAGGCAGTCTTCTTGTACTTAAGTCGGCATTGTGTCTTTTGTATTTAATTCCGATGCAATTTCTGTGATTCATCGTCAATAAGAAGGTCCAAGGGATACAGTAATCCTGAAGTGAAGCATCGGAATCTATAACTAGTGTCACAGGAATGGTTCAAAACATATTCAGTATGAAGAGTCAGTCTTCTTGTACTTAAGTCATCATTGTGCATTTTCTATTTAATTCTGTTGCAATTTCTGTGTTTCATCGTCAATAAGAAGGTCAGAGGGATACAGTTAACCTGAAGTGAATCTTCGGAATCCATAACTAGTGTCACAGGAATGGTTCAAAACTTAGTCAGTAAGAAGAGTCAGTCTTCTAGAACTTTAGTCGGCATTGTGCATTTTCTATTTAATTCCGATGCAAATTCTGTGTTTCATCGTCAATAAGACGGTCAGAGGGATACAGTAAACCTGAAGTGAAGCTTCGGAATCTATAACTAGTGTCACAGGAATGGTTAAAAACATAGACAGTAGGAAGAGGCAGTCTTCTTGTACTTAAGTCGGCATTGTGTCTTTTGTATTTAATTCCGATGCAATTTCTGTGTTTCATCGTCAATAAGAAGGTCCAAGCGATACAGTACACCTGAAGTGAAGCATCGGACACTACAACTAGTGTCACAGGAATGGTTCATACCATAGACGGTAAGAAGAATCAGTCTTCTTGTACTTAAGTCGGGATTGTGCCTTTTCTATTTAATTCCGATGCTATTTCTGTGTTTCATCGTCAATAAGAAGGTCAGAGGGATACAGTAAACCTGAAGTGAAGCATCGGAATCTATAACTTGTGTCACAGGAATGGGTCAAATCATAGTCAGTAAGAAGAGTCAGTCTTCTTGTACTTAAGTCGGCATTGTGCCTTTTGTATTTAATTCCGATTCAATGTCTGTGTTTCATCGTCAATAAGAAGGTCAGAGGGATAGAGTAAACCTGAAGTGAAGCATCGGAATCTATAACTAGTGTCACAGGAACGGTTCAAAACATAGTCAGTGAGAAGAGTCAGTCTCCGTGTCCATAAGTCGTCATTGTGCCTCTTGTATTTAATTCCAATGCAATTTCTGTGTTTCATCGTCAATAAGAGGGTCCAAGGGATACAGTAAACCTGGAGTGAAGCATCGGAAACTATAACTAGTGTCACAGGAATGGTTCATAACGTAGTCAGTAAGAATAGCCTGTCTTCTTGTACTTAAGTCTTCATTGTGCCTTTTCTATTTATTTCCGATGCGATTTCTGTGTTTCATCGTCAATAAGAACGTCCAAGGGATACAGTAAACCTGGAGTGAAGCATCGGAATCTATAACTAGTGTCAATGGAATTGTTCAAAACATAGACAGTAAGAAGAGTCAATCTTCTTGTACTTAAGTCGGCATTGTGCCTTTTGTATTTGATTCCGATGCAACTTCTGTGTTTCATCGTCAATGAGAACGTCAGAGGGATACAGTAAACCTGAAGTGAAGCATCGGAATCTATAGCTAGTGTCACAGGAATGGTTCAAAAGCATAGTCAGTAAGAAGAGTCAGTCTTCTTGCCCTTAAGTCGGCATTGTGCCTTTTGTATTTAATTCCGATGCAATTTCTGTCTTTCATCGTCAATAAGAAGGGCCAAGGGATACAGTAAACCTGGAGTGAAGCATCGGAATCTATAACTAGTGTCACAGGAATGGTTCAAATCATAGAGAGTAAGAAGAGTCAGTCTTCTTGTACTTAAGTCGGCATTTTGCCTTTTGTATTTAATTCCGATGCAATTTCTGTGTTTCATCGTCAATAAGAAGGACCAAGGGATACAGTAAACCTGGATTGAAGCATCGGAATCAATAACTAGTGTCACAGGAATGTTTCAAACATAGACAGTAAGAAGAGTCAGTCTTCTTGTACTTAAGTCGGCATTGTGCCTTTTGTACTTAATTTCGATGCAATTTCTGTGTTTCATCGTCAATAAGAAGGTCAGAGGGATACAGTTAACCTGAAGTGAAGCTTCGGAATCCATAACTAGTGTCACAGGAATAGTTCAAAACATAGTCAGTAAGAAGAGTCAGTCTTCTAGAACTTAAGTCGGCATTATGCATTTTCTATTTAATTCCGATGCAAATTCTGTGTTTCATCGTCAATAACACGGTCAGAGGGATACAGTAAACCTGAAGTGAAGCATCGGAATCTATAACTAGTGTCACAGGAATGGTTCAAAACATAGACAGTTGGAAGAGGCAGTCTTCTTGTACTTAAGTCGGCATTGTGTCTTTTGTATTTAATTCCGATGCAATTTCTGTGATTCATCGTCAATAAGAAGGTCCAAGGGATACAGTAATCCTGAAGTGAAGCATCGGAATCTATAACTAGTGTCACAGGAATGGTTCAAAGCATATTCAGTATGAAGAGTCAGTCTACTTGTACTTAAGTCATCATTGTGCATTTTCTATTTAATTCTGTTGCAATTTCTGTGTTTCATCGTCAATAAGAAGGTCAGAGGGATACAGTTAACCTGAAGTGAATCTTCGGAATCCATAACTAGTGTCACAGGAATGGTTCAAAACTTAGTCAGTAAGAAGAGTCAGTCTTCTAGAACTTTAGTCGGCATTGTGCATTTTCTATTTAATTCCGATGCAAATTCTGTGTTTCATCGTCAATAAGACGGTCAGAGGGATACAGTAAACCTGAAGTGAAGCATCGGAATCTATAACTAGTGTCTCAGGAATGGTTAAAAACATAGACAGTAGGAAGAGGCAGTCTTCTTGTACTTAAGTCGGCATTGTGTCTTTTGTATTTAATTCCGATGCAATTTCTGTGTTTCATCGTCAATAAGAAGGTCCAAGCGATACAGTACACCTGAAGTGAAGCATCGGACACTACAACTAGTGTCACAGGAATGGTTCATACCATAGACGGTAAGAAGAATCAGTCTTCTTGTACTTAAGTCGGGATTGTGCCTTTTCTATTTAATTCCGATGCTATTTCTGTGTTTCATCGTCAATAAGAAGGTCAGAGGGATACAGTAAACCTGAAGTGAAGCATCGGAATCTATAACTTGTGTCACAGGAATGGGTCAAATCATAGTCAGTAAGAAGAGTCAGTCTTCTTGTACTTAAGTCGGCATTGTGCCTTTTGTATTTAATTCCGATTCAATGTCTGTGTTTCATCGTCAATAAGAAGGTCAGAGGGATAGAGTAAACCTGAAGTGAAGCATCGGAATCTATAACTAGTGTCACAGGAACGGTTCAAAACATAGTCAGTGAGAAGAGTCAGTCTCCGTGTCCATAAGTCGTCATTGTGCCTCTTGTATTTAATTCCAATGCAATTTCTGTGTTTCATCGTCAATAAGAGGGTCCAAGGGATACAGTAAACCTGGAGTGAAGCATCGGAAACTATAACTAGTGTCACAGGAATGGTTCATAACGTAGTCAGTAAGAATAGCCTGTCTTCTTGTACTTAAGTCTTCATTGTGCCTTTTCTATTTATTTCCGATGCGATTTCTGTGTTTCATCGTCAATAAGAACGTCCAAGGGATACAGTAAACCTGGAGTGAAGCATCGGAATCTATAACTAGTGTCAATGGAATTGTTCAAAACATAGACAGTAAGAAGAGTCAATCTTCTTGTACTTAAGTCGGCATTGTGCCTTCTGTATTTGATTCCGATGCAACTTCTGTGTTTCATCGTCAATGAGAACGTCAGAGGGATACAGTAAACCTGAAGTGAAGCATCGGAATCTATAGCTAGTGTCACAGGAATGGTTCAAAAGCATAGTCAGTAAGAAGAGTCAGTCTTCTTGCCCTTAAGTCGGCATTGTGCCTTTTGTATTTAATTCCGATGCAATTTCTGTCTTTCATCGTCAATAAGAAGGGCCAAGGGATACAGTAAACCTGGAGTGAAGCATCGGAATCTATAACTAGTGTCACAGGAATGGTTCAAATCATAGAGAGTAAGAAGAGTCAGTCTTCTTGTACTTAAGCCGGCATTGTGTTTTTTATTTATTTCCGATGCAATTTCTGTGTTTCATTGTCACTAAGAAATCCAGAGGGATACAGTAATCCTGAAGTTAAGCATCGGAATCTATAACTAGTGTCACAGGAATGGTTCAAAGCATAGTCAGTAAGAAGAGTCAGTTTTCTTGTAGTTAAATCGGCATTGTGCCTTTTGTATTGAATTCCGATGCAATATCTTTGTTTCATCGTCAATAAGACGGTCCAAGGGATACAGTAAACCTGAAGTGAAGCATCGGAATCTTTAACTAGTGTCTCAGGAATGGTTCAAAACATAGACAGTAGGAAGACTCAGTCTTCCTGTCCATAAGGCGGCATTGTTCCTTTTGTATATAATTCCGATGCAATATCTGTGTTTCATCGTCAATAAGAAGGTCCAGGGGATACAGTAATCCTGGAGTGAAGCATCAGAATCTATAACTAGTGTCACAGGAATGGTTCAAAACATAGAAACTAAGAAGAGTCAGTCTTCTGTACTTAAGTTGGCATTTTGCCTTTTGTATTTAATTCCGATGCAATATCTGTGTTTCATCGTCAATAAGAAGGTCCAAGGGATACAGTAAACCTCAAGTGAAGCATCGAAATCTATAACTAGTATCACAGGGATGGTTCAAAACATAGACAGTGAGAAGAGTCAGTCTTCTTGTACTTAAGTCGGCATTGTGCCTTTTGTATTTAATTCCGATGCAATTTCTGTGTTTCATTGTCATTAAGAAGGTCAGAGGGATACATTGATCCTGAAGTGAAACATCGGAATCTATAACTAGTGTCACAGGAATGGTTCAAAACATAGTCAGTAAGAAGAGTCAGTCTTCTTGTACTTAAGTCATCATTGTGCATTTTCTATTTAATTCTGTTGCAATTTCTGTGTTTCATCGTTAATAGGATGGTCCAAGGGATACAGTAAACCTGGAGTGAAGCATCGGAGTCTATAACTAGTGTCACAGGACTGGTTCAAAAATAGACAGTAAGAAGAGTCAGTCTTCATGTACTTAATTCGGCATTGTGCCATTTGTATTTAATTCCGATGCAATTTCTGTGATTCATCGTCAATAAGAAGGTCAGAGGGATACAGTTAATCTTAAGTGAAGCTTCGGAATCCATAAATAGTGTCACAGGAATGGTTCAAAACATAGTCAGTAGGAAGAGTCAGTCTTCTAGAACTTAAGTCGGCATTGTGCATTTTCTATTTAATTCCGATGCAAATTCTGTGTTTCATCGTCAATAAGCCGATCAGAGGGATACAGTAAACCTGAAGTGAAGCATCGGAATCTGTAACTAGTGTCACAGGAATGGTTCAAAACATAGACAGTTGGAAGAGGCAGTCTTCTTGTACTTAAGTCGGCATTGTGTCCTTTGTATTTAATTCCGATGCAATTTCTGTGTTTCATCGTCAATAAGAAGGTCCAAGGGATACAGTACACCTGAAGTGAAGCATCGGACACTACTACTAGTGTCACAGGAATGGATCATACCATAGACAGTAAGAAGAGTCAGTCTTCTTGTACTTAAGTCGGCATTGTGCCTTTTCTATTTCATTCCGATGCTATTTCTGTGTTTCATCGTCAATAAGAAGGTCAGAGGGATACAGTAAACCTGAAGTGAAGCATCGGAATCTATAACTTGTGTCACAGGAATGGGTCAAATCATAGTCAGTAAGAAGAGACAGTCTTCTTGTACTTAAGTTGGCATTGTGCCATTCATATTTCATTCCGATGCAATTTCTGTGTTTCATCGTCAATAAGAACGTCCAAGGGATACAGTAAACCTGGAGTGAAGCATCGGAATCTATAACTAGTGTCATAGGAATGGTTCAAAACATAGTCAGTAAGAACAGTCAGTCTTCTTGTACTTAAGTCGACATTTTGCATTTTGTATTTAATTCCGATGTAGTTTCTGTGTCTCATCGTCAATAAGAAGGTCCAAGGGATACAGTAAACCTGAAGTGAAGCATCGGAATCTATAACTAGTGTCACAGGAATGTTTCAAACATAGACAGTAGGAAGAGTCAGTCTTCTTGTACTTAAGTCGGCATTGTGCCTATTGTATTTAATTCCGATGCAATTTCTGTGTTTCATCGTCAATAAGAAGGTCAGAGGGATAGAGTAAACCTGAAGTGAAGCATCGGAATCTATAACTAGTGTCACAGGAATGGTTCAAAACATAGTCAGTGAGAAGAGTCAGTCTCCTTGTCCATAAGTCGGCATTGTGCCTCTTGTATTTACTTAAAATGCCATTTCTGTGTTTCCATGTCAATAAGAAGGTCCAAGGGATACAGTAAACCTGGAGTGAAGCATCGGAAACTATAACTAGTGTCACAGGAATGGTTCAAAATATAGTCAGTAAGAAGATTCAGTCTTCTTGTACATAAGTCTTCATTGTGCATTTTCTATTTAATTCCGATGCAATTTCTGTGTTTCATCGTCAATAAGAACGTCCAAGGGATACAGTAAACTTGGAGTGAAGCATCGGAATCTACAACTAGTGTCAATGGAATGGTTCAAAACATAGACAGTAAGAAGAGTCAATCTTCTTGTACTTAAGCCGGCATTGTGCCTTTTGTATTTAATTCCGATGCAACTTCTGCGTTTCACCGTCAATGAGAACGTCAGAGGGATACAGTAAACCTGAAATGAAGTGTCGGAATCTATAACTAGTGTCAATGGAATGGTTCAAAACATAGACAGTAAGAAGAGTCAATCTTCTTGTACTTAAGTCGGCATTGTGCCTTTTGTATTTAATTCCGATGCAACTTCTGTGTTTCATCGTTAATGAGAACGTCAGAGGGATACAGTTAACCCGGAGTGAAGCATCGGAATCTATAACTAGTGTCACAGGAATGGTTCAAATCATAGAGAGTAAGAAGAGTCAGTCTTCTAGTACTTAAGTCGTCATTGTGCCTTTTGTATTGAATTCCGATGCAATTTCTTCGTTTCATCGTCAATAAGACGGTCCAAGGCATACAGTAAACCTGAAGTGAAGCATCGGAATCTATAACTAGTGTCTCAGGAATGGTTCAAAACATAGACAGTAGGAAGAGTCAGTCTTCCTGTCCGTAAGGCGGCATTGTTCCTTTTGTATATAATTCCGATGCAATATCTGTGTTTCATCTTCAATAAGAAGGTCCAGGGGATACAGTAATCCTGGAGTGAAGCATCAGAATCTATAACTAGTGTCACAGGAATGGTTCAAAACATAGAAAGTAAGAAGAGTCAGTCTTCTGTACTTAAGTCGGCATTGTGCATTTTCTATTTAATTCCGATGCAAATTCTGTGTTTCATCGTCAATAAGACGGTCAGAGGGATACAGTAAACCTGAAGTGAAGCATCGGAATCTATAACTAGTGTCACAGGAATGGTTCAAAACATAGACAGTGGGAAGAGGCAGTCTTCTTGTACTTAAGTCGGCATTGTGTCTTTTGTATTTAATTCCGATGCAATTTCTGTGTTTCATCGTCAAAAAGAAGGTCCAAGGGATACAGTACACCTGAAGTGAAGCATCGGACACTACTACTAGTGTCACAGGAATGGTTCATACTATAGACAGTAAGAAGAGTCAGTCTTCTTGTACTTAAGTCGGCATTGTGCCTTTTCTATTTAATTCCGATGCTATTTCCGTGTTTCATCGTCAATAAGAAGGTCAGAGGGATACAGTAAACCTGAAGTGAATCATCGGAATCTATAACTAGTGCCACAGGAATGTTTCAAACATAGACAGTAAGAAGAGTCAGTCTTCTTGTACTTAAGTTGGCATTGTGCCTTTCGTATTTAATTCCGATGCAATTTCTGTGTTTCACCGGCAATGAGAAGGTCAGAGGGATACAGTAAACCTGAAGTGAAGCATCGGAATCTATAACTAGTGTCACAGGAATGTTTCAAACATAGACAGTTAGAAGAGTCAGTCTTCTCGTACTTAAGTCGGCATTGTGCCTTTTGTATTTAATTCCGATGCAATTTCTGTGTTTCATCGTCAATAAGAAGGTCAGAGGGATAGAGTAAACCTGAAGTGAAGCATCGGAATCTATAACTAGTGTCACAGGAATGGTTCAAAACATAGTCAGTGAGAAGAGTCAGTCTCCTTGTCCATAAGTCGGCATTGTGCCTCTTGTATTTACTTCCAATGCAATTTCTGTGTTTCATCGTCAATAAGAAGGTCCAAGGGATACAGTAAACCTGGAGTGAAGCATCGGAAACTATAACTAGTGTCAAAGGAATGGTTCAAAATATAGTCAGTAAGAAGAGTCAGTCTTCTTGTACTTAAGTCTTCATTTTGCCTTTTCTATTTATTTCCGATGCAATTTCTGTGTTTCATCGTCAATAAGAACGTCCAAGGGATACAGTAAACTTGGAGTGAAGCATCGGAATCTACAACTAGTGTCAATGGAATGGTTGAAAACATAGACAGTAAGAAGAGTCAATCTTCTTGTACTTAAGCCGGCATTGTGCCTTTTGTATTTAATTCCGATGCAACTTCTGTGTTTCATCGTCAATGAGAACGTCAGAGGGATACAGTAAACCTGAAGTGAAGCGTCGGAATCTATAACTAGTGTCAATGGAATGGTTCAAAACATAGACAGTGAGAAGAGTCAATCTTCTTGTACTTAAGTCGGCATTGTGCCTTTTGTATTTAATTCCTATGCAATTTCTGTGTTTCATCGTCAATAAGACGGTCCAAGGGATACAGTAAACCTGAAGTGAAGCATCGGAATCTATAACTAGTGTCTCAGGAATGGTTCAAAACATAGACAGTAGGAAGAGTCAGTCTTCCTGTCCATAAGGCGGCATTGTGCCTTTTGTATTTAATTCCGATGCAATATCTGTGCTTCACCGTCAATAAGATGGTCCAAGGGATAGAGTAAACCTGGAGTGAAGCATCGGAATCTATAACTAGTGTCACAGGAATGGTTCAAATCATAGAGAGTAAGAAGAGTCAGTCTTCTTGTACTTAAGTCGGCATTTTGCCTTTTGTATTGAATTCCGATGCAATATCTTTGTTTCATCGTCAATAAGACGGTCCAAGGGATACAGTAAAACTGAAGTGAAGCATCGGAATCTATAACTAGTGTCTCAGGAATGGTTCAAAACATAGACAGTAGGAAGAGTCAGTCCTCTAGTACTTAAGTCGGCATTGTGCCTTTTGTATTGAATTCCGATGCAATATCTTTGTTTCATCGGTAATAAGACGGTCCAAGGGATACAGTAAACCTTAAGTGAAGCATCGGAATCTGTAACTAGTGTCTCAGGAATGGTACAAATCATGGACAGTAGGAAGAGTCGGTCTTCCTGTCCATAAGGCGCCATTGTGCCTTTTGTATTTAATTCCGATGCAATATCTGTGTTTCATCGTCAATAAGAAGGTCCCAGGGATACTGTAATCCTGGAGTGAAGCATCAGAATCTATAACTAGTGTTACAAGAATGGTTCAAAACATAGAAAGTAAGAAGAGTCAGTCTTCTTGTACTTAAGTCATCATTGTGCATTTTCTATTTAATTCTGTTGCAATTTCTGTGTTTCATCGTTAACAGGATGGTCCAAGGGATACAGTAAACCTGGAGTGAAGCATCGGAATCTATAACTAATGTCACAGGAATGGTTCAAATCATAGACAGTAAGAAGAGTCAGTCTTCTCTTACTTAAGTCAGCATTGTGCCCTTTGCATTTTATTCCGATGCAATTTCTGTGTTTCATCGTCAATAAGATGGTCCATGGGTTACAGTAAACCTGGAGTGAAGCATCGGAGTCTATAACTAGTGTCACAGGACTGGTTCAAAAAGAAACAGTAAGAAGAGTCAGTCTTCTCGTACTTAATTCGCCATTGTGCCATTTGTATTTAATTCAGATGCAATTTCTGTGTTTCATCGTCAATAAGATGGTCAGAGGGATACAGTTAACCTGAAGTGAAGCTTCGGAATCCATAACTAGTGTCACAGGAATGGTTCAAAACATAGTCAGTAAGGCGAGTCAGTCTTCTAGAACTTAAGTCGGCATTGTGCATTTTCTATTTAATTCCGATGCAAATTCTGTGTTTCATCGCCAATAAGACGGTCAGAGGGATACAGTAAACCTGAAGTGAAGCATCGGAATCTATAACTAGTGTCACAGGAATGGTTCAAAACATAGACAGTTGGAAGAGGCAGTCTTCTTGCACTTAAGTCGGCATTGTGTCTTTTGTATTTAATTCCGATGCAATTTCTGTGTTTCATCGTCAATAAGAAGGTCCAAGGGATACAGTTCACCTGAAGTGAAGCATCGGACACTTCAACTAGTGTCACAGGAATGGTTCATACCATAGACAGTAAGAAGAGTCAGTCTTCTTGTACTAGAGTCGGCATTGTGCCTTTTCCATTTAATTCGGATGCTATTTCTGTGTTTCATCGTCAATAAGAAGGTCAGAGGGATACAGTAAACCTGAAGTGAAGCATCGGAATCTATAACTTGTGTCACAGGAATGGGTCAAATCATAGTCAGTAAGAAGAGTCAGTCTTCTTGTACTTAAGTTGGCATTGTGCCTTTCGTATTTAATTCCGATGCAATTTCTGTGTTTCACCGGCAATGAGAAGGTCAGAGGGATACAGTAAACCTGAAGTGAAGCATCGGAATCTATAACTAGTGTCACAGGAATGTTTCAAACATAGACAGTAAGAAGAGTCAGTCTTCTTGTACTTAAGTCGGCATTGTGCCTTTTGTATTTAATTCCGATGCAATTTCTGTGTTTCATCGTCAATAAGAAGGACCAAGGGATATAGTAAACCTGGAGTGAAGCATCGGAATCAATAACTAGTGTCACAGGAATGGTTCAAAACATAGAAAGTAAGAAGAGTTAGTCTTCTTGAACTTAAGTCGGCATTGTGCCTTTTGTATTTAATTCCGATGCAATTTCTGTGTTTCATCGTCAATATGGTCAGACGGATAGTGTAAACCTGAAGTGAAGCATCGGAATCCATAAGTAGTGTCACAGGAATGGTTCAAAACATTGTCAGTAAGAAGAGTCATTTTTCTAGTACTTAAGTCCACATTGTGTTTCATCGTCAATAAGAACGTCCAAGGGATACAGTAAACCTGCTGTGAAGCATCGGAATCTATAACTAGTGTCAATGGAATGGTTCAGAACATAGACAGTAAGAAGAGTCAATCTTCTTGTAGTTAAGTCGGCATTTTGCCTTTTGTATTTAATTCCGATGCCATTTCTGTGTTTCATCGTCAATAAGAAGGTCAGAGGGATACAGTAAACCTGAAGTGAAGCATCGGAATCTATAGCTAGTGTCACAGGAATGGTTCAAAACATAGTCAGTAGGAAGAGTCAGCCTTCTTGTCCAGAAGGCGGCATTGTGCCTTTTGTATTTAATTCCGATGCAATATCTGTGTTTCATCGTCAATAAGAAGGTCCAAGGGATACAGTAATCCTGTAGTGAAGCATCGGAATCTATAACTGGTGTCACAGGAATGGTTCAAAACATAGAAAGTAAGAAGAGTCAGTCTTCTGTACTTAAGTTGGCATTTTTCCTTTTGTATTTAATTCCGATGCATTATCTGTGTTTCATCGTCAATAAAAAGGTCCAAGGGATACAGTAATCCTCAAGTGAAGCATCGGAATCTATAACTAGTATCACAGGGATGGTTCAAAACATAGACAGTAAGAAGAGTCAGTCTTCTTGTACTTAAGTCGGCATTGTGGCATTTGTATTTAATGCCGATGCAATTTCTGTGTTTCATTGTCAATAAGATGGTCAGAGGGATACAGGAATTCAGAAGTGAAGCATCGGAATCTATAACTAGTGTCACAGGAATGGTTCAAAACATAGTCAGTAAGAAGAGTCAGTTTTCTTGTACTTAAGCCATCATTGTGCATTTTCTATTTAATTCTGTTGCAATTTC
The DNA here is from genome assembly GCF_021461385.2 of Schistocerca piceifrons. Lineage (NCBI taxonomy): Eukaryota > Metazoa > Arthropoda > Insecta > Orthoptera > Acrididae > Schistocerca > Schistocerca piceifrons. Next base: position 269,396 of record NW_025728027.1, on the reverse strand, counting down.
TGTGTTTCTTCGTTAATAGGATGGTCCAAGGGATACAGTAAATTTGGAGTGAAGCATCGGAATCTATAACTAATGTCACAGGAACGGTTCAAATCATAGACAGTAAGAAGAGTCAGTCTTCTCTTACTTAAGTCGGCATTGTGCCCTTTGCATTATATTCCGATGCAATTTCTGTGTTTCATCGTCAATAAGAAGGTCCATGGGATACAGTAAACCTGGAGTGAAGCATCGGAGTCTATAACTAGTGTCACAGGACTGGTTCAAAAATAGACAATAAGAAGAGTCAGTCTTCTTGTACTTAATTCTTCATTGTGCCTTTTGTATTTAATTCCGAAGCAATTTCTGTGTTTCATCGTCAATAAGCAGGTCAGAGGGATACAGTAAACCTGAAGTGAAGCATCGGAATCTATAACTTGTGTCACAGGAATGGATCAAATCATAGTCAGAAAGAAGAGTCAGTCTTCTGTACTTAATTTGGCATTGTGCCTTTCGTATTTAATTCCGATGCAATTTCTGTGTTTCACCGGCAATGAGACGGTCAGAGGGATACAGTAAACCTGAAGTGAAGCATCGGAATCTATAACAAGTGTCACAGGAATGTTTCATACATAGACAGTAAGAAGAGTCAGTCTTCTTGTACTTAAGTCGGCATTGTGCCTTTTGTATTTAATTCCGATGCAATTTCTGTGTTTCATCGTCAATAAGAAGGTCAGAGGGATACAGTAAACCTGAAGTGAAGCATCGGAATCTATAACTAGTGTCACAGGAATGGTTCAAAACATAGACAGTAAGAAGAGTCAATCTTCTTGTACTAAAGTGGGCACTGTGCCTTTTGTATTTAATTCCGATGCAACTTCTGTGTTTCATCGTCAATAATAACGTCAGAGGGATACAGTCAACCTAAAGTGAAGCATCGGAATCTATAGCTAGTGTCACAGGAATGGTTCAAAGGCATAGTCAGTAAGAAGAGTCAGTCTTCTTGTCCTTAAGTCGGCATTGTGCCTTTTGTATTTAATTCCGATGCAATTTCTGTGTTTCATCGTCAATAAGAAGGTCCAAGGGACACAGTAAACCTGGAGTGAAGCATCGAAATCTATAACTAGTGTCACAGGAATGGCTCAAATCATAGAGAGTAAGAAGTGTCAGTCTCCTTGTACTTAAGTCGGCATTTTGCCTTTTGTATTTAATTCCGATGCAATTTCTGTGTTTCATCGTCAATAAGAAGGTCCAAGGGATACAGTAAACCTGGAGTGAAGCATCGGAATCAATAACTAGTCTCACAGGAATGGTTCAAAACATAGAAAGTAAGAAGAGTCAGTCTTCTTGAACTTAAGTCGGCATTGTGCCTTTTGTATTTAATTCCGATGCAATTTCTGTGTTTCATCGTCAATAAGGTCAGAGGGATAGTGTAAACCTGAAGTGAAGCATCGGAATACATAAGTAGTGTCACAGGAGTGGTTCAAAACATAGTCAGTAAGAAGAGTCATTTTTCTAGTACTTAAGTCAGCATTGTGCCTTTTCTATTTAATTCCGATGCAATTTCTGTGTTTCATCGTCAATAAGCCGGTCAGAGGGATGCAGTAAACCTGAAGTGAAGCATCGGAATCTATAAACAGTGTCACAGGAACGGTTCAAAGCATAGACAGTTGGAAGAGTCAGTCTTCTTGTACTTAAGTCGGCATTGTGTCTTTTGGATTTAATTCCGATGCAATTTCTGTCTTTCATCGTCAATAAGAAGGTCCAAGGGATACAGTAAACCTGAAGTGAAGCATCGGAATCTACAACTAGTGTCACAGGAATGGTTCAAAACATAGACAGTAAGAAGAGCCAGTCTTCATGTACTTAAGTCGGCATTGTGTTTTTTATTGATTTCCGATGCAATTTCTGTGTTTCATTGTCACTAAGAAGGTCAGAGGGATACAGTAATCCTGAAGTTAAGCATCGGAATCTATAACTAGTGTCACAGGAATGGTTCAAGGCATAGTCAGTAAGAAGAGTCAGTTTTCTTTTAGTAAAGTCGGCATTGTGCCTTTTGTATTGAATTCCGATCCAATATCTTTGTTTCATCGTCAACAAGACGGTCCAAGGGATACAGTAAACCTGAAGTGAAGCATCGGAATCTATAACTAGTGTCTCAGGAATGGTTCAAAACATAGACAGTAGGAAGAGTCAGTCTTCTAGTACTTAAGTCGGCATTGCGTCTTTTGTATTGAATTCCGCTGCAATCTCTTTGTTTCATCGTCAATAAGACGGTCGAAGGGATACTGTAAACCTGAAGTGAAGCATCGGAATCTATAACTAGTGTCTCAGGAATGGTTCGAAACATAGACAGTAGGAAGAGTCAGTCTTCCTGTCCATAAGGCGGCATTGTGCCTTTTCTATTTAATTCTGTTGCAATTTCTGTGTTTCATCGTTAATAGGATGGTCCAAGGGATACTGTAAACCTGGAGTGAAGCATCGGAATCTATAAGTAATGTCACAGGAATGGTTCAAATCATAGACAGTAAGAAGAGTCAGTCTTCTCTATCTTAAGTCGGCATTGTGCCCTTTGCAATTTATTCCGATGCAATATCTGTGTTTCATCGTCAATAAGAAGGTCCATGGGATACAGTAGACCTGGAGTGAAGCATCGGAGTCTATTACTAGTGTCACAGGACTGGTTCAAAAATAGACAGTAAGAAGAGTCAGTCTTCTTGTACTTAATTCGGCATTGTGCCTTTTGTATTTAATTCCGATGCAATTTCTGTGTTTCATCGTCAATAAGAAGGTCAGAGGGATACAGTTAACCTGAAGTGAAGCTTCGGAATCCATAACTAGTGTCACAGGAATGGTTCAAAACATAGCCAGTAAGAAGAGTCAGTCTACTAGAACTTAAGTCGGCATTGTGCATTTTCTATTTAATTCCGATGCAAATTCTGTGTTTCATCGTCAATAAGACGGTCAGAGGGATACAGAAAACCTGAAGTGAAGCATCGGAATCTATAACTAGTGTCACAGGAATGGTTCAAAACATAGGCAGTTGGTAGAGGCAGTGTTCTTGTACTTAAGTCGGCATTGTGTCTTTTGTATTTAATTCCGATGCAATTTCTGTGTTTCATCGTCAATAAGAACGTCCAAGGTATACAGTACACCTGAAGTGAAGCATCGGACACTACAACTAGAGTCACAGGAATGGTTCATACCATAGACAGTAAGAAGAGTCAGTCTTCTTGTACTTAAGTCGGCATTGTGCCTTTTCTATTTAATTCCGATGCTATTTCTGTGTTTCATTGTCAATAAGAAGGTCAGAGGGATACAGTAAACCTGAAGTGAAGCATCGGTATCTATAACTAGTGTCTCAGGAATGGTTCAAAACATAGACAGTAGGAAGAGTCAGTCTTCCCGTCCATAAGGCGGCATTGTGCCTTTTGTATTTAATTCCGATGTAATATCTGTGTTTCATCGTCAATAAGAAGGTCCAAGGCATACAGTAATCCAGGAGTGAAGCATCGTAATCTATAACTAGTATCACAGGGATGGTTCAAAACATAGACAGTAAGAAGAGTCAGTCTTCTTGTACTTAAGTCGGCATTGTGCCTTTTGTATTTAATTCCGATGCAATATCTGTGTTTCATCGTCAATAAGAAGGTCCAAGGGATACAGTAAACCAGGAGTGAAGCATCGGAGTCTATAACTAGTGTCACAGGACTGGTACAAAGATAGACAGTAAGAAGAGTCAGTCTCCTTGTACTTAATTCGGCATTGTGCCTTTTGTATTTAATTCCGATGCAAATTCTGTGTTTCATCGTCAATAAGTCGGTCAGAGGGATACAGTAAACCTGAAGTGAAGCATCGGATTCTATAACTAGTGTCACAGGAATGGTTCAAAACATAGACAGTTGGAAGAGGCAGTCTTCTTGTATTTAAGTCGGCATAGTGTCTTTTCTATTAAATTCCGATTCAGTTTCTGTGTTTCATCGTCAATAAGAAGTTCCAAGGGATACAGTACACCTGAAGTGAAGCATCGGACACTACAACTAGTGTCACAGGAATGCTTCTAAACATAGAGAGTAAGAAGAGTCAGTGTTCCTGTACTTAAGTCGGCATTGTGCCTTTTCTTTATAATTCCGATGCAATTTCTGTGTTTCATCGTCAATAAGAAGGTCAGGGGGATACAGTTAACCTGAAGTGAAGCTTCGGAATCCATAACTAGTGTCACAGGAATGGTTCAAAACATAGCCAGTAAGAAGAGTCAGTCTTCTAGAACTTAAGTCGGCTTGTGCATTTTCTATTTAATTCCGATGCAAATTCTGTGTTTCATCGTCAATAAGACGGTCAGAGGGATACAGTAAACCTGAAGTGAAGCATCGGAATCTATAACTAGTATCACAGGGATGGTTCAAAACATAGACAGTAAGAAGAGTCAGTCTTCTTGTACTTAAGTCGGCATTGTGACTTTTGTATTTAATTCCGATGCAAGTTCTGTGTTTCATTGTCAATAAGAAGGTCAGAGGCATACAGTAATCCTGAAGTGAAGCATCGGAATCTATAACTAGTGTCACAGGAATGGTTCAAAACATAGTCAGTAAGAAGACTCAGTCTTCTTGTACTTAAGTCATCATTGTGCATTTTCTATTTAATTCTCTTGCAATTTCTGTGTTTCAACGTTAATAGGATGGTTTAAGGGATACAGTAAACCTGGAGTGAAGCATCGGAATCTGTAACTAATGTCTCAGGAATGGTTCAAATCATAGACAGTAAGAAGAGTCAGTCTTCTCTTACTTAAGTCGGCATTGTGCCCTTTGCATTTTATTCCGATGCAATTTCTGTGTTTCATCGTCAATAATAAGGTCCAAGGGATACAGTAAACCTGAAGTGAAGCATCGGAATCTACAACTAGAGTCACAGGAATGGTTCAAAGCATAGACAGTAAGAAGAGTCAGTCTTCATGTACTTAACTCGGCATTGTGTTTTTTGTTTATTTCCGATACAATTTCTGTGTTTCATATTCACTAAGAAGGTCAGAGGGATACAGTAATCCTGAAGTTAAGCATCGGAATCTATAACTAGTGTCACAGGATTGGTTCAAAGCATAGTCAGTAAGAAGAGTCAGTCTTCTAGTACTTAAGTCGGCATTGTGCCTTTTGTATTTAATTCCGATGCAATTTCTGTGTTTCATCGTCCATAAGAAGGTCAGAGGGATACAGTAGTCCTGAAGTGAAGAATCGGAATCTATAACTAGTGTCACAGGAATGGTTCAGAACATAGTCAGTGAGAAGAGTCAGTCACCTTGTCCTTAAGTCGGCATTGAGCTTCTTGTATTTAATTCCGATGCAATTTCTAGGTTTCATCGTCAATAAGAAGGTCCAAGGGATACAGTAAACCTGGAGTGAAGCATCGGAATCTATAAGTAGTGTCACAGTAATGTTTCAAAACATAGACAGTAAGAAGAGTCAGACGTCTTGTACTTAAGTCGGCATTGTGCCCTTTGTATTTAATTCCGATGCGATTTCTGTGTTTCATCGTCAATAAGAAGGTCCAAAGTATACAGTAAACCTGAAGCGAAACATTGGAATCCATAACTAGTGTCACAGGAATGGTTCAAAACACAGTTAGTAAGAAGAGTCAGTCTTCTTGTACTTAAGTCGGCATTGTGCCTTTCCTATTTAATTCCGATGCAATTTCTGTGTTTCATCGTCAATAAGAAGGTCCAAGGTATACAGTAAACCTGGAGTAGAGCATCGGAATCTATAACTAGTGTCACAGGAATGGTTCAATTATAGACAGTAAGAAGAGAGAGTGTTCTTGAACTTAAGTCGACATTGTGCCTTTCCTATTTAACTCCGATGCAATTTCTGTGTTTCATCGTGGAAAAGCAGGTCCAAGTGATACAGTAAACCTGGAGTGTAGCATCGGAATCTATAACTAGTGTCACAGGAATGGTTCAAAACATAGACAGTAAGAAGAGTCAGTCTTCGTGTACGTAAGTCGGCATTTTGCCGTTTGTATTTAATTCCGATGCAATTTCTGTGTTTCATCGTCAATACGAAGGTCCAAGGGATACAGTTAACCTGGAGTGAAGGATCGGAATCAATAACTAGTGTCACAGGAATGTTTCAAAACATAGAATGTAAGAAGAGTCAGTCTTCTTGAACTTAAGTCGGCATTGTGCCTTTTGTATTTAATTCCGATGCTATTTCTGTGTTTCATCGTCAATAAGGCCAGAGGGATAGTGTAAACCTGAAGTGAAGCATCGGAATCCATAAGTAGTGTCATAGGAATGGTTCAAAACATAGTCTGTAAGAAGAGTCAGTCTTCTTGTACTTAAGTCAACATTGTGTATTTTCTATTTAATTCTGTTGCAATTTCTGTGTTTCATCGTTAATAGGATGGTCCAAGGGATACAGTAAACCTGGAGTGAAGCATCGGAATCTATAACTAATGTCACAGGAATGGTTCAAATCATAGACAGTAAGAAGAGTCAGTCTTCTCTTACATATGTCGGCATTGTGCCCTTTGCATTTTATTCCGATGCAATTTCTGTGTTTCATCGTCAATAATAAGGTCCAAGGGATACAGTAAACCTGAAGTGAAGCATCGGAACCTACAACTAGTGTCACAGGAATGGTTCAAAACATAGACAGTAAGAAGAGTCAGTCTTCATGTACTTAACTCGGCATTGTGTTTTTTGTTTATTTCCGATACAATTTCTGTGTTTCATTGTCACTAAGAAGGTCAGAGGGATACAGTAATCCTGAAGTTACGCATCGGAATCTATAACTAGTGTCACAGGAATGGTTCAAAGCATAGTCAGTAAGAAGAGTCAGTCTTCTAGTACTTAAGTCGGCATTGTGCCTTTTGTATTTAATTCCGATGCAATTTCTGTGTTTCATCGTCCATAAGAAGGTCAGAGGGATACAGTAGTCCTGAAGTGAAGAATCTGAATCTATAACTAGTGTCACAGGAATGGTTCAAAACATAGTCAGTGAGAAGAGTCAGTCACCTTGTCCTTAAGTCGGCATTGAGCCTCTTGTATTTAATTCCGATGCAATTTCTAGGTTTCATCGTCAATAAGAAGGTCCAAGGGATACAGTAAACCTGGAGTGAAGCATCGGAATCTATAAGTAGCGTCACAGTAATGTTTCAAAACATAGACAGTAAGAAGAGTCAGACGTCTTGTACTTAAGTCGGCATTGTGCCCTTTGTATTTAATTCCGATGCGATTTCTGTGTTTCATCGTCAATAAGAAGGTCCAAAGTATACAGTAAACCTGAAGCGAAACATTGGAATCCATAACTAGTGTCACAGGAATGGTTCAAAACATAGTTAGTAAGAAGAGTCAGTCTTCTTGTACTTAAGTCGGCATTGTGCCTTTTCTATTTAATTCCGATGCAATTTCTGTGTTTCATCGTCAACAAGAAGGTCCAAGGTATACAGTAAACCTGGAGTAGAGCATCGGAATCTATAACTAGTGTCACAGGAATGGTTCAAACATAGACAGTAAGAAGAGAGAGTGTTCTTGAACTTAAGTCGACATTGTGCCTTTCCTATTTAACTCCGATGAAATTTCTGTGTTTCATCGTCAACAAGAAGGTCAGAGGGATACAATAAACCTGAACTGAAGCATCGGAATCTATAACTAGTGTCACAGGAATGGTTCAAACATAGTCAGTAAGAACAGTCAGTCTTGTTGTCCTTAAGTCGGCATTGTGCCTTTTGTATTTAATTCCGATGCAATTTCTGTGTTTCATCGTCAACAAGAAGATCCAAGGGATATAGTAAACCTGAAGTGAAGCATCGGAAACTATAACTAGAGTCACAGGAATGGTTCAAAACATAGTCAGTAAGAAGAGTCAGTCTTCTTGTACTTAAGTCTTCATTGTGCCTTTTCTATTTAATTCCGATGCAATTTCTGTTTTTCATCGTCAAAAAGAAGGTCCAAGGGATACTGTAAACATGGAGTGTAGCATCGGAATCTATAACTAGTGTCACAGGAATGGTTCAAATCATAGACAGTAAGAAGAGTCAGTCTTCGTGTACTTAAGTCGGCATTTTGCCTTTTGTATTTAATTCCGATGCAATTTCTGTGTTTCATCGTCAAAAAGAAGGTCGAAGGGATGCTGTAATCCTGGAGTGAAGCATCGGAATCTATAACTAATGTCACAGGAATGGTTCAAATCATAGACAGTAAGAAGAGTCAGTCTTCTCTTACTTAAGTCGGCATTGTGCCTTTGCATTTTATTCCGATGCAATTTCTGTGTTTCATCGTCAATAAGAAGGTCCGTGGGATACATTAAACCTGGAGTGAACCATCAGAGTCTGTTACTATTGTCACAGGACTGGTTCAAAAATATACAGTAATAAGAGTCAGTCATCTTGTACCTAATTCGGCATTGTGCCTTTTGTATCTAATTCCGATGCAATTTCTGTGTTTTATCGTCAATAAGAAGGTCAGAGGGATACAGTTAACCTGAAGTGAAGCATCGGAATCCATAAGTAGTGTCACAGGAATGGTTCAAACATAGTCAGTAAGAGAGTCAGTCTTCTTGTACTTAAGTCGGCATTGTGCCTTTTGTATTTAATTCCGATGAAATTTCTGTGTTTCATCGTCAATAAGAAGGTCCAAGGGATTCAGTAAACCTGGAGTGAATCATCGGAATCTATAACTAGTGTCAAAGGGACGGTTCAAAACATAGACAGTAAGATGAGTCAGTATTCTTGAACTTAAGTCGGCATTGTGTTTTTGTATTTATTTCCGATGCAATTTCTTTGTTTCATAGTCACTAAGAAGGTCAGAGGGATACAGTAATCCTGAAGTTAAGCATCGGAATCAATAACTAGTGTCACTGGAATGGCTCAAAGCATAGTCAGTAAGAAGAGTCAGTCTTCTTGTAGTTAAGTCAGCATTGTGCTTTTTGTATTGAGTTCCGATGCAATATCTTTGTTTCATCGTTTATAAGAAGGTCCAAGGGATACAGTAAACCTGAAGTGAAGCATCGGAACCTATAACTAGTGTCACAGGACTGGTTCAAAAATAGACAGTAAAAAGAGTCAGTCTTCTTTTACTTAATTCGGCATTGTGCCTTTTGTATTTAATTCCGATGCAATTTCTGTGTTTCATCGTCAATACGAAGGTCCAAGGGATACAGTAAACCTGGAGTGAAGGATCGGAATCAATAACTAGTGTCACAGGAATGTTTCAAAACATAGAATGTAAGAAGAGTCAGTCTTCTTGAACTTAAGTCGGCATTGTGCCTTTTGTATTTAATTCCGATGCTATTTCTGTGTTTCATCGTCAATAAGGCCAGAGGGATAGTGTAAACCTGAAGTGAAGCATCGGAATCCATAAGTAGTGTCATAGGAATGGTTCAAAACATAGTCTGTAAGAAGAGTCAGTCTTCTTGTACTTAAGTCAACATTGTGCATTTTCTATTTAATTCTGTTGCAATTTCTGTGTTTCATCGTTAATAGGATGGTCCAAGGGATACAGTAAACCTGGAGTGAAGCATCGGAATCTATAACTAATGTCACAGGAATGGTTCAAATCATAGACAGTAAGAAGAGTCAGTCTTCTCTTACTTAAGTCGGCATTGTGCCCTTTGCATTTTATTCCTTGCAATTTCTGTGTTTCATCGTCAATAATAAGGTCCAAGGGATACAGTAAACCTGAAGTGAAGCATCGGAACCTACAACTAGTGTCACAGGAATGGTTCAAAACATAGACAGTAAGAAGAGTCAGTCTTCATGTACTTAACTCGGCATTGTGTTTTTTGTTTATTTCCGATACAATTTCTGTGTTTCATTGTCACTAAGAAGGTCAGAGGGATACAGTAATCCTGAAGTTACGCATCGGAATCTATAACTAGTGTCACAGGAATGGTTCAAAGCATAGTCAGTAAGAAGAGTCAGTCTTCTAGTACTTAAGTCGGCATTGTGCCTTTTGTATTTAATTCCGATGCAATTTCTGTGTTTCATCGTCCATAAGAAGGTCAGAGGGATACAGTAGTCCTGAAGTGAAGAATCGGAATCTATAACTAGTGTCACAGGAATGGTTCAAAACATAGTCAGTGAGAAGAGTCAGTCACCTTGTCCTTAAGTCGGCATTGAGCCTCTTGTATTTAATTCCGATGCAATTTCTAGGTTTCATCGTCAATAAGAAGGTCCAAGGGATACAGTAAACCTGGAGTGAAGCATCGGAATCTATAAGTAGCGTCACAGTAATGTTTCAAAACATAGACAGTAAGAAGAGTCAGACGTCTTGTACTTAAGTCGGCATTGTGCCCTTTGTATTTAATTCCGATGCTATTTCTGTGCTTCATCGTCAATAAGAAGGTCCATGGGATACAGTAAACCTGGATGAAGCATCGGAATCTACATCTAGTATCACAGGGACGGTTCAAAACATAGACAGTAAGATGAGTCAGTATTCTTGTACTTAAGTCGGCATTGGGTTTTTGTACTTATTTCCGATGCAATTTCTGTGTTTCATCGTCACTAAGAAGGTCAGAGGGATACAGTAATCCAGAAGTTAGGCATCGGAATCTATAACTAGTGTCACAGGAATGGTTCAAAGCATAGTTAGTAAGAAGAGTCAGTCTTCTTGTAGTTAAGTCGGCATTGTGCCTTTTGTATTGAATTCCGATGCAATATCTTTGTTTCATCGTCAATAAGACGGTCCAAGGGATACAGTCAACCTGGAGTGAAGCATCGGAATCTATAACTAGTGTCACAGGAATAGTTCAAAACATAGACAGTAAGAAGAGTCAGTCATCATGTACTTAAGTGGACAATGTGCCTTTTCTATTTAATTCCGATGCAATTTCAGTGTTTCATCGTCAATAAGAAGGTCCAAGGTATACAGTAAACCTGAAGTGAAGCATCGGAATATATAACTAGTGTCACAGGAGTGGTTCAAAACATAGAGAGATGGAAGGGTCAGTCTTCTTGTACTTAAGTCGGCATTGTGTCTTTTGAATTCAATTCCGATGCAATTTCTGTGTTTCATCCTCAATAAGAAGGTCCAAGGGATACAGTAAACCTGAAGTGAAGCATCGGAGTCTACAAGTAGTGTCACAGGAATGGTTCAAAACATAGACAGTAAGAAGAATCAGTCTTCATGTACTTAAGTCGGCATTGTGCCTTTTCTATTTAATTCCGAGGTTATTTCTGTGTTTCATCGTCAATAACAAGGTCAGAGGGACACAGTAGACCTGAATTGAAGCATCGGACTCTATAACTAGTGTCACAGAAATGGTTCAATGCATAGACAGTAGGAAGAGTCACTCTTCTTGTACTTGAGTCCGCATTGTGCCTTTTGCATTTAATTCCAATTCAATTTCTGTGTTTCATCGTCAATAAGAAGGTCCAAGGTATACAGTAAACCTGAAGTGAAGCATCGGAATATATAACTAGTGTCACAGGAATGGTTCAAAACATAGTCAGTAAGAAGAGTCAGTCTTCTTGTACTTAAGTCGGCATTCTGCCTTTTCTATTTAATTCCGATGCAATTTCTGTGTCTCATCGTCAATAAGAAGGTCCAAGGGATATAGTAAACCTGGAGTGAAGTATCGGAATCTATAACTAGTGTCACAGGAATAGTTCAAAACATAGACTGTAAGAAGAGTCAGTCATCTTGTACTTAAGTGGACAATGTGCCTTTTCTATTTAATTCCGATGCAATTTCAGTGTTTCATCGTCAATAAGAAGGTCAGAGGGATACAATAAACCCGAAGTGAAGCATCGGAATCTATAACTAGTCTCACAGGAAATGTTAAAAACATAGTCAGTAAGAACAGTCAGTCTTCTTGTCCTTAAGTCGGCATTGGGCCTTTTGTATTTAATTCCGATGCAATTTCTGTGTTTCATCGTCAATACGAAGGTCCAAGGGATACAGTAAACCTGGAGTGTAGCATCGGAATCTATAACTAGTGGCACAGGAATGGTTCAAAATATAGACAGTAAGAAGAGTCAGTCTTCGTGTACTTAAGTCGGCATCGTGCCTTTTGTATTTCATTCCGATGCAATTTCTGTGTTTCATCGTCAGTAAGAAGGTCCAAGGGATACAGTAATCCTGAAGTGAAGCATCGGATTCTATAAGTAGTGTCACAGGAATGGTTCAAAACATAGTCAATAAGAAGAGTCAGTCTTCTTGTACTTAAGTCTTCATAGTGCCTTTTCTATTTAATTCCGACGCAATTTCTGTGTTTCATAGTCAATAAGAAGGTCCAAGGGATACAGTAAACCTGGAGTGAAGCATCGGAATCTCTAACTAGTGTCAATGGGATGGATCAAAACATAGACCGTAAGAAGAGTAAGTCTTCTTGTACTTAAGTCGGCATTGTGCCTTTAGTATTTAATTCCGATGCAATTTCTGTGTTTCATCGTCAATAAGAAGGTCAGAGGGATACAGTAAACCTGAAGTGAAGCATCGGAATCTATAACTAGTGTCACAGTAATGGTTCAAAACATAGTCAGTAAGAAGAGTCAGTCGTTTTGTACTTAATTCGACATTGTGAGTTTTGTGTTTAATTCCGATGCAATTACTGTGTTTCATCGTCAATAAGAAGGTCCAAGGGATACAGTAAACCTAAAGTGAAGCATCGGAATCTATAACAAGTGTCACAGGAATGGTTCAAATCATAGACAGTAAGAAGAGTCAGTCTTCGTGTACTTAAGTCGGCATTTTGCCTTTTGTATTTAATTCCGAAGCAATGTCTGTGTTTCATCTTCAAAAAGAAGGTCCAAGGGATAGTGTAATCCAGGAGTGAAGCATCGGAATCTATAACTAGTGTCACAGGAATGGTTCAAATCATAGACACTAAGAAGAGTCAGTCTTCTCTTACTTAAGTCGGCATTGTGCCCTTTGCATTTTATTCCGATGCAATTTCTGTGTTTCATCGTCAATAAGAAGGTCCGTGGGATACAGTAAACCTGGAGTGAACCATCAGAGTCTATAACTAGTGTCACAGGACTGGTTCAAAAATAGACAGTAATAAGAGTCAGTCTTCTTGTACTTAATTCGGCATTGTGCCTTTTGTATTTAATTCCGATGCAATTTCTGTGTTTTATCGTCAATAAGAAAGTCAGAGGGATAGAGTTAACCTGAAGTGAAGCATCGGAATCCATAAGTAGTGTCACAGGAATGGTTCAAAGCATAGTTAGTAAGAAGAGTCAGTCTTCTTGTAGTTAAGTCGGCATTGTGCCTTTTGTATTGAATTCCGATGCAATATCTTTGTTTCATCGTCAATAAGACGGTCCAAGGGATACAGTCAACCTGGAGTGAAGCATCGGAATCTATAACTAGTGTCACAGGAATAGTTCAAAACATAGACAGTAAGAAGAGTCAGTCTTCGTGTACTTAAGTCGGCATTTTGCCTTTTGTATTTAATTCCGATGCAATTTCTGTGTTTCATCGTCAAAAAGAAGGTCCAAGAGATGCTTTAATCCTGGAGTGAAGCATCGGAATCTATAACTAGTGTCACAGGAATGGTTCAAATCATAGACAGTAAGAAGAGTCAGACTTCTCTTACTTAAGTCGGCATTGTGCCTTTGCATTTTATTCCGATGCAATTTCTGTGTTTCATCGTCAATAAGAAGGTCCGTGGGATACATTAAACCTGGAGTGAACCATCAGAGTCTGTTACTATTGTCACAGGACTGGTTCAAAAAAATACAGTAATAAGAGTCTGTCATCTTGTACCTAATTCGGCATTGTGCCTTTTGTATCTAATTCCGATGCAATTTCTGTGTTTTATCGTCAATAAGAAGGTCAGACGGATACAGTTAACCTGAAGTGAAGCATCGGAATCCATAAGTAGTGTCACAGGAATGGTTCAAACATAGTCAGTAAGAGAGTCAGTCTTCTTGTACTTAAGTCGGCATTGTGCCTTTTGTATTTAATTCCGATGAAATTTCTGTGTTTCATCGTCAATGAGAAGGTCCAAGGGATTCAGTAAACCTGGAGTGAAGCATCGGAATCCATAACTAGTGTCAAAGGGACGGTTCAAAACATAGACAGTAAGATGAGTCAGTATTCTTGAACTTAAGTCGGCATTGTGTTTTTGTATTTATTTCCGATGCAATTTCTGTGTTTCATAGTCACTAAGAAGGTCAGAGGGATACAGTAATCCTGAAGTTAAGCATCGGAATCAATAACTAGTGTCACAGGAATGGCTCAAAGCATAGTCAGTAAGAAGAGTCAGTCTTCTTGTAGTTAAGTCGGCATTGTGCCTTTTGTATTGAATTCCGATGCAATATCTTTATTTCATCCTTTATAAGAAGGTCCAAGGGATACAGTAAACCTGAAGTGAAGCATCGGAACCTATAACTAGTGTCACAGGACTGGTTCAAAAATAGACAGTAAAAAGAGTCAGTCTTCTTTTACTTAATTCGGCATTGTGCCTTTTGTATTTAATTCCGATGCAATTTCTGTGTTTCATCGTCAATAAGAAGGTCAGAGGGATACATTTAACCTGAAGTGAAGCATCGGAATCCATAAGTAGTGTCACAGGAATGAGTCAAATTATAGTCAGTAAGAAGAGTCAGTCTTCTTGTATTTAAGTCGGCATTGTGCCTTTTGTATTTAGTTCCGATGCTATTTCTGTGCTTCATCGTCAATAAGAAGGTCCATGGGATACAGTAAACCTGGATGAAGCATCGGAATCTACATCTAGTGTCACAGGGACGGTTCAAAACATAGACAGTAAGATGAGTCAGTATTCTTGTACTTAAGTCGGCATTGTGTCTTTTGAATTCAATTCCGATGCAATTTCTGTGTTTCATCCTCAATAAGAAGGTCCAAGGGATACAGTAAACCTGAAGTGAAGCATCGGAGTCTACAAGTAGTGTCACAGGAATGGTTCGAAACATAGACAGTAAGAAGAATCAGTCTTCATGTACTTAAGTCGGCATTGTGCCTTTTCTATTTAATTCCGAGGTTATTTCTGTGTTTCATCGTCAATAATAAGGTCAGAGGGACACAGTAGACCTGAATTGAAGCATCGGACTCTATAACTAGTGTCACAGAAATGGTTCAAAACATAGACAGTAGGAAGAGTCACTCTTCTTGTACTTGAGTCCGCATTGTGCCTTTTGCATTTAATTCCAATGCAATTTCTGTGTTTCATCGTCAATAAGAAGGTCCAAGGTATACAGTAAACCTGAAGTGAAGCATCGGAATATATAACTAGTGTCACAGGAATGGTTCAAAACATAGTCAGTAAGAAGAGTTAGTCTTCTTGTACTTAAGTCGGCATTCTGCCTTTGCTATTTAATTCCGATGCAATTTCTGTGTTTCATCGTCAATAAGAAGGTCCAAGGGATATAGTAAACCTGGAGTGAAGTATCGGAATCTATAACTAGTGTCACAGGAATAGTTCAAAACATAGACTGTAAGAAGAGTCAGTCATCTTGTACTTAAGTGGACAATGTGCCTTTTCTATTTAATTCCGATGCAATTTCAGTGTTTCATCGTCAATAAGAAGGTCAGAGGGATACAATAAACCCGAAGTGAAGCATCGGAATCTATAACTAGTCTCACAGGAAATGTTAAAAACATAGTCAGTAAGAACAGTCAGTCTTCTTGTCCTTAAGTCGGCATTGTGCCTTTTGTATTTAATTCCGATGCAATTTCTGTGTTTCATCGTCAATACGAAGGTCCAAGGGATACAGTAAACCTGGAGTGTAGCATCGGAATCTATAACTAGTGGCACAGGAATGGTTCAAAATATAGACAGTAAGAAGAGTCAGTCTTCGTGTACTTAAGTCGGCATCGTGCCTTTTGTATTTCATTCCGATGCAGTTTCTGTGTTTCATCGTCAGTAAGAAGGTCCAAGGGATACAGTAATCCTGAAGTGAAGCATCGGATTCTATAAGTAGTGTCACAGGAATGGTTCAAAACATAGTCAATAAGAAGAGTCAGTCTTCTTGTACTTAAGTCTTCATAGTGCCTTTTCTATTTAATTCCGACGCAATTTCTGTGTTTCATCGTCAATAAGAAGGTCCAAGGGATACAGTAAACCTGGAGTGAAGCATCGGAATCTCTAACTAGTGTCAATGGGATGGATCAAAACATAGACCGTAAGAAGAGTAAGTCTTCTTGTACTTAAGTCGGCATTGTGCCTTTAGTATTTAATTCCGATGCAATTTCTGTGTTTCATCGTCAATAAGAAGGTCAGAGGGATACAGTAAACCTGAAGTGAAGCATCGGAATCTATAACTAGTGTCACAGTAATGGTTCAAAACATAGTCAGTAAGAAGAGTCAGTCGTTTTGTACTTAATTCGACATTGTGAGTTTTGTGTTTAATTCCGATGCAATTACTGTGTTTCATCGTCAATGAGAAGGTCCAAGGGATACAGTAAACCTAAAGTGAAGCATCGGAATCTATAACTAGTGTCACAGGAATGGTTCAAATCATAGACAGTAAGAAGAGTCAGTCTTCGTGTACTTAAGTCGGCATTTTGCCTTTTGTATTTAATTCCGAAGCAATGTCTGTGTTTCATCGTCAAAAAGAAGGTCCAAGGGATACTGTAATCCAGGAGTGAAGCATCGGAATCTATAACTAGTGTCACAGGAATGGTTCAAATCATAGACACTAAGAAGAGTCAGTCTTCTCTTACTTAAGTCGGCATTGTGCCCTTTGCATTTTATTCCGATGCAATTTCTGTGTTTCATCGTCAATAAGAAGGTCCGTGGGATACAGTCAACCTGGAGTGAACCATCAGAGTCTATAACTAGTGTCACAGGACTGGTTCAAAAATAGACAGTAATAAGAGTCAGTCTTCTTGTACTTAATTCGGCATTGTGCCTTTTGTATTTAATTCCGATGCAATTTCTGTGTTTTATCGTCAATAAGAAAGTCAGAGGGATAGAGTTAACCTGAAGTGAAGCATCGGAATCCATAAGTAGTGTCACAGAAATGGTTCAAAACATAGTTATTAAGAAGAGTCAGTCTTCTTGTACTTATTTCGGCATTGTGCCTTTTGTATTTAATTCCGATGAAATTTCTGTGTTTCATCGTCAATAAGAAGGTCCAAGGGATACAGTAAACCTGGAGTGAAGCATCGGAATCTATAACTAGTGTCACAGGGACGGTTCAAAACATAGACTGTAAGATGAGTCAGTATTCTTGTACTTATGTTGGCATTGTGTTTTTGTATTTATTTCCGATGCAATTTCTGTGTTTCATAGTCACTAAGAAGGTCAGAGGGATACAGTAATCCTGAAGTTAAGCATTGGAATCAATAACTAGTGTCACAGGAATGGTTCAAAGCATAGTCAGTAAGAAGAGTCAGTCTTCTTGTAGTTAAGTCGGCTTTGTGCCTTTTGTATTGAATTCCGATGCAATATCTTTGTTTCATCGTCCATAAGAAGGTCCAAGGGATACAGTCAACCTGAAGAGAAGCATCGGAATCTATAACTCGTGTCACAGGACTGGTTCAAAAACAGACAGTAAGAAGAGTCAGTCTTCTTGTACTTAATTCATCATTGTGCCTTTTGTATTTAATTCCGATGCAATTTCTGTGTTTCATCGTCAATAAGAAGGTCAGAGGGATACATTTAACCTGAAGTGAAGCATCGGAATTTATAAGTAGTGTCACAGGAGTGACTCAAAACATAGTCGGTAAGGAGAGTCAGTCTTCTTGTATTTAAGTCGGCATTGTTCCTTTTGTATTTAATTCCGATGCAATTTCTGTGCTTCGTCGTCAATAAGAAGGTCCATGGGATACAGTAAACCTGGAGTGAAGCATCGGAATCTATATCTAGTGTCACAGGGACGGTTCAAAACATAGACATTAAGATGAGTCAGTATTCTTGTACTTAAGTCGGCATTGGGCTTTTGTATTTATTTCCGATGCAATTTCTGTGTTACATAGTCACTAAGAAGCTCAGAGGGTTACAGTAATCCTGAAGTTAAGCATCGGAATCTATAACTAGTGTCACAGGAATGGTTCAAAGCATAGTTAGTAAGAAGAGTCAGTCTTCATGTAGTTAAGTCGGCATTGTGCCTTTTGTATTAAATTCCGATGCAATATCTTTGTTTCATCGTCAATAAGATGGTCCAAGGGATACAGTAAACCTGAAGTGAAGCATCGGAATCTTTAACTAGTGTCTCAGGAATGGTTCAAAAATAGACAGTAGGAAGAGTCAGTCTTCTAGTACTTAAGTCAGCATTGTACATATTCTATTAAATTCCGATGCAATTTTCTGTGTTTCATTGTCAATAAGACGGTCAGAGGGATACAGTAAACCTGAAGTGAAGCATCGGAATCCATAACCAGTGTCACAGGAGTGGTTCAAAACACAGACAGTTGGAAGGGTCAGTCTTCTTTTACTTAAGTCGGCATTGTGTCTTTTGTATTTAATTCCGATGCAATGTCTGTGTTTCATCGTCAATAAGAAGGTCCATGGGATACAGTAAACCTGAAGTGAAGCATCAGATTCTACAACTAGTGTCACAGGAATGGTTCAAAACATAGACAGTAAGAAGAATCAGTCTTCATGTACTTAAGTCGGCATTGTGCTTTTCCATTTAATTCCGAGGTTATTTCTGTGTTTCATCGTCAATAAGAAGGTCAGAGGTATACAGTCAACCTTAAGTAAAGCATCGGAATCCATAGCTAGTGTCACAGAAATGGTTCAAAACATAGTAAGTAAGAAGAGTCAGTCTTCTTGTACTTAAGTTGGCATTGTGCCTTTCGTATTTAGTGCCGATGCAATTTCTGTGTTTCACCATCAATATGAGAGTCAGAGGGATACAGTAAACCTGAAGTGAAGCATCGGAATCTATAACTAGTGTCACAGGAATGGTTCAAAGTATAGACAGTTGGAAGGGTCAGTCTTCTTGTACTTAAGTCGGCATTGTGCCTTTTCTATTTAATTCCGAGGTTATTTCTGTGTTTCATCGTCAATAATAAGGTCAGAGGGATACAGTAAACCTGAAGTGAAGCATCGGAATCTGTAACTAGTGCCACAGGAATGGTTCAAACATAGTCAGTAAGAAGAGTCAGTCTTCTTATACTTAAGTTGGCATTGTGCCTTTCGTATTTAATTCCGATGCAATTTCTGTATTTCATTGTCAATAAGAAGGTCCAAGGGATACAGTATACCTGAAGTGAAGCATCGGAATCCATAACTAGTGTCACTGGAATGGTTCAAAACATAGACATTAGGAAGAGGCAGTATTCTTGTACTTAAGTCGGCATTGTGCCTTTTGTATTTAATTCCGATGCAATTTCTGTGTTTCATCGTCAATAAGAAGGACCAAGGGATACAGTAAACCTGAAGTGAAGCATCGGACTCTATAACTAGTGTCACAGAAATGGTTCAAATCATAGACAGTATAAGAGTCACTCTTCTTGTACTTAAGTCGGCATTGTGCCTTTTGTATTAAAATTCCGATGCAATTTCTGTGATTCATCGTTAATAAGAATGTCCAAGGGAAACAGTAAACCTGAATTGAAACATCGGAATCTATAACTAGTGTCACAGGAGTGGTTCAAAACATAGACAGTAGGAAGAGTGACTCTTCTTGTACTTAAGTCCGCATTGTGCCTTTTGTATTTAATTCCAATGCAATTTCTGTCTTTCATCGTCAATAAGAAGGTCCAAGGTATACAGTAAACCTGAAGTGAAGCATCAGATTCTACAACTAGTGTCACAGGAATGGATCAAAACATAGACAGTAAGAAGAATCAGTCTTCATGTACTTAAGTCGGCATTGTGCCTTTTCCATTTAATTCCGAGGTTATTTCTGTGTTTCATCGTCAATAAGAAGGTCAGAGGGATACAGTAAACCTGAAGTGAAGCATCGGAATCCATAGCTAGTGTCACAGAAATGGTTCAAAACATAGTCAGTAAGAAGAGTCAGTCTTCTTGTTCTTAAGTTGGCATTGTGCCTTTCGTATTTAGTTCCGATGCAATTTCTATGTTTCACCATCAATATAAAGTCAGAGGGATACAGTAAACCTGAAGTGAGGCATCGGAATCTATAACTAGTGTCACAGGAATGGTTCAAAACATAGACAGTTGGAAGGGTCAGTCTTCTTGTACTTAAGTCGGCATTGTGTCTTTTATATTTAATTCCGATGCAATTTCTGTGTTTCATCGTCAATAAGAAGGTCCAAGGGATACAGTAAACCTGAAGTGAAGCATCGGATTCTACAAGTAGTGTCACAGGAATGGTTCAAAACATAGACTGTAAGAAGAATCAGTCTTCATGTACTTATGTCGGCATTGTGCCTTTTCTATTTAATACCGAGGTTATTTCTGTGTTTCATCGTCAATAATAAGATCAGAGGGATACAGTAAACCTGAAGTGAAGCATCCGAATCTATAACTAGTGTCACAGGAATGGTTCAAAACATAGTCAGTAAGAAGAGTCAGTCTTCATATACTTAAGTTGGCATTGTGCCTTTCGTATTTAATTCCGATGCAATTTCTGTGTTTCACCGTCAATAAGAAGATCCAAGGGATACAGTAAACCTGAAGTGAACATCGGAATCCATAACTAGTGTCACTGGAATGGTTCAAAACATAGACAGTAGTAAGAGTCAGTCTTCTTGTACTTAAGTCGGCATTGTGCCTTTTGTATTAAAATTCCCATGCAATTTCTGTGATTCATCGATAATAAGAATGTCCAAGGGAAACAGTAAACCTGAAGTGAAACATCGGAATCTATAACTTGTGTCACAGGAATGGTTCAAAACAAAGTCAGTAAGAAGAGTCAGTCTTCATATACTTAAGTTGGCATTGTGCCTTTCGTATTTAATTCCGATGCAATTTCTGTGTTTCATCGTCAATAAGAAGTTCCAAGGGATATAGTAAACCTGGAGTGAAGCATCGGAATCTATAACTAGTGTCACAGGAATGGTTCATAACATAGACAGTAAGAAGAGTCAGTTTTCTTGTACTTAAGTGGACAATGCGCTTTTCTATTTAATTCCGACGCAATTTCAGTGTTTCATCGTCAATAAGAAGGTCAGAGGGATACAATAAACCCGAAGTGAAGCATCGGAATCTATAACTAGTGTCACAGGAAATGTTCAAAGCATAGTCAGTAAGAACAGACAGTCTTCTTGTCCTTAAGTCGGCATTGTGCCTTTTGTGTTGCATTCCGATGCAATTTCTCTGTTTCATCGTCAATACGAAGGTCCAAGGGATACAGTAAACCTGAAGTGAAGCATCAGATTCTACAACTAGTGTCACCGGAATGGTTCAAAACATAGACAGTAAGAAGAATCAGTCTTCATGTACTTAAGTCGGCATTGTGCCTTTTCCATTTAATTCCGAGGTTATTTCTGTGTTTCATCGTCAATAAGAAGGTCAGAGGGATACAGTAAACATGAAGTGAAGCATCGGAATCCATAGCTAGTGTCACAGAAATGGTTCAAAACATAGTCAGTAAGAAGAGTCAGTCTTCTTGTACTTAAGTTGGCATTGTGCCTTTCGTATTTAGTTCCGATGCAATTTCTGTGTTTCACCATCAATATGAAAGTCAGAGGGATACAGTAAACCTGAAGTGAGGCATCGGAATCTATAACTAGTGTCACAGGAATGGTTCAAAACATGGTCAGTAAGAAGAGTCAGTCTTCATATACTTAAGTTGGCATTGTGCCTTTCGTATTTAATTCCGATGCAATTTCTGTGTTTCACCGTCAATAAGAAGGTCCAAGGGATACAGTAAACCTGAAGTGAAGCATCGGAATCCATAACTAGTGTCACTGGAATGGTTCAAAACATAGACAGTAGGAAGAGTCAGTCTTCTTGTCCTTAAGGCGGCATTGTCCCTTTTGTATTTAATTCCGATGCAATATCTGTGTTTCTTCGGCAATAAGGTCAGAGGGATATAGTATACCTGAAGTGAAGCATCGGAATCCAAAACTAGTGTCAGAGGAATGGTTGAAAACATAGTCAGTAAGAAGAGTCAGTCTTCTTGTACTTAAGTCGGCATTGTGCCTTTTCTATTTAATTCCGATGCAATTTCTGTGTTTCATCGTCAATAAGAAGGTCAGAGGGATACAGTAATCCTGAAGTTAAGCATCGGAATCAATAACTAGTGTCACAGGAATGGTTCAAAGCATAGTCAGTAAGAAGAGTCAGTTTTCTTGTAGTTAAGTCGGCATCGTGCCTTTTATATTGAATTCCGATGCAATATCTTTGTTTGATCGTCAATAAGACTGTCCAAGCGATACAGTAAACCTGAAGTGAAGCATCGGAATCTATAACTAGTGTCTCAGGAATCTTTAAAACATAGACAGTAGGAAGAGTCAGTCTTCTAGTACTTAAGTCGGCATTGTGCCTTTTGTATTTAATTCCGATGCAATTTCTGTGTTTCATCGTCCATAAGAAGGTCAGAGGAATACAGTAGTCCTGAAGTGAAGAATCGGAATCTATAACTAGTGTCACAGGAATGGTTCAAAACATAGTCAGTGAGAAGAGTCAGTCTCCTTGTCCTTAAGTCGGCATTGTGCCTCTTGTATTTAATTACGATGCAATTTTTGTGTTTCATCGTCAGTAAGAAGGTCCAAGGGATACAGTAAACCTGGAGTGAAGCATCGGAATCTATAAGTAGTGTCACAGTAATGTTTCAAATCATAGACAGTAAGAAGAGTCAGACGTCTTGTACTTAAGTCGGCATTGTGCCTTTTCTATTTAATTCCGATGCAATTTCTGTGTTTCATCGTCAATAAGAGGGTCCAAGGTATACAGTAAACCTGGAGTGAAGCATCGGAATCTATAACTAGTGTCACAGGAATGGCTCAAACATAGACAGTAAGAAGAGACAGTCTTCTTGAACTTAAGTCGACATTGTGCCTTTTCTATTTAACTCTGATGCAATTTCTGTGTTTCATCGTCAACAAGAAGGTCAGAGGGATACAATAAACCTGAACTGAAGCATCGGAATCTATAACTAGTGTCACAGGAATGGTTTAAAACATAGTCAGTAAGAACAGTCAGTCTTGTTGTCCTTAAGTCAGCATTGTGCCTTTTGTATTTAATTCCGATGCAATTTCAGTGTTTCATCGTCAAAAAGAAGGTCCAAGGGATACAGTAAACCTGGAGTGTAGCATCGGAATCTATAACTAGTGTCACAGGAATGGTTCAAAACATAGGCAGTAAGAAGAGTCAGTCTTCGTGTACTTAAGTCGGCATTGTGCCTTTTCTATTTAATTCCGATGCAATTTCTGTGTTTCATCGTCAAAAAGAAGGTCCAAGGGATACTGTAAACCTGGAGTGTAGCATCGGAATCTATAACTAGTGTCACAGGAATGGTTCACATCATAGTCAGTAAGAAGAGTCAGTCTTCTTGTCCTTAAGTCGGCATTGTCCCTTTTGTATTTAATTCCGATGCAATATCTGTGTTTCATCGGCAATAAGGTCAGAGGGATACAGTATACCTGAAGTGAAGCATCGGAATCCAAAACTAGTGTCACAGGAATGGTTCAAAACGTAGACAGTAGGAAGAGTCACTCTTCTTGTACATAAGTACGCATTTTGCCTTTTGTATTTAATTCCAATGCAATTTCTGTGTTTCATCGTCAATAAGAAGGTCCAAGGTATACAGTAAACCTGAAGTGAAGCATCGGAATATATAACTAGTGTCACAGGAATGGTTCAAAACATAGTCAGTAAGAAGAGTGAGTCTTCTTGTACTTAAGTCGGCATTGTGCCTTTTCTATTTAATTCCGATGCAATTTCTGTGTTTCATCGTCAATAAGAAGGTCCAAGGGATATAGTAAAGCTGGAGTGAAGTATCGGAATCTATAACTAGTGTCACAGGAATGGTTCAAAACATAGACAGTAAGAAGAGTCAGTCTTCTTGTACTTAAGTGGACAATGTGCCTTTTCTATTTGATTCCGACGCAATTTCAGTGTTTCATCGTCAATAAGATGTTCAGAGGGATACAATTAACCCGAAGTGAAGCATCGGAATCTATAACTAGTGTCACAGGAAATGGTCAAAACATAGTCAGTAAGAACAGTCAGTCTTCTTGTCCTTAAGTCGGCATTGTGCCTTTTGTATTTAATTCCGATGCAATTTCTGTGTTTCATCGTCAATACGAAGGTCCAAGGGATACAGTAAACCTGGAGTGTAGCATCGGAATCTATAACTAGTGGCACAGGAATGGTTCAAAATATAGACAGTAAGAAGAGTCAGTCTTCGTGTACTTAAGTCGGCATTGTGCCTTTTGTATTTAATTCCGATGCAATTTCTGTGTTTCATCGTCAATAAGAAGGTCCAAGGGATACAGTAATCCTGAAGTGAAGCATCGGAATCTATAACTAGTGTCACAGGAATGGTTCAAAACATAGTCAGTAAGAAGAGTCAGTCTTCTTGTACTTAAGTCTTCATTGTGCCTTTTCTATTTAATTCCGACGCAATTTCTGTGTTTCATCGTCAATAAGACGGTCCAAGGGATACAGTAAACCTGGAGTGAAGCATCGGAATCTGTAACTAGTGTCAATGGAATGGATCAAAACATAGACAGTAAGAAGAGTGAGTCTTCTTGTACTTAAGTCGGCATTGTGCCTTTAATATTTAATTCCGATGCAATTTCTGTGTTTCATCGTCAATAAGAAGGTCAGAGGGATACAGTAACCCTGAAGTGAAGCATCGGAATCTATAACTAGTGTCACAGGATTGGTTCAAATCATAGACAGTAAGAAGAGTCAGTCTTCTCTTACTTAAGTCGGCATTGTGCCCTTTGCATTTTATTCCGATGCAATTTCTGTGTTTCATCGTCAATAAGAAGGTCCGTGGGATACAGTAAACCTGGAGTGAACCATCAGAGACTATAACTAGTGTCACAGGACTGGTTTAAAAATAGACAGTAAGAAGAGTCAGTCTTCTTGTACTTAATTCGGCATTGTGCCTTTTGTATTTAATTCCGATGCAATTTCTGTGTTTTATCGTCAATAAGAAAGTCAGAGGGATACAGTTAACGTGAAGTGAAGCATCGGAATCCATAAGTAGTGTCACAGGAATGGTTCAAAACATAGTCAGTAAGCAGAGTCAGTCTTCTTGTACTTATTTCGGCGTTATGTCTTTTGTATTTAATTCCGATGAAATATCTGTGTTTCATCGTCAATAAGAAGGTCCAAGGGATACAGTAAACCTGGAGTGAAGCATCGGAATTTATAACTAGTGTCACAGGGACGGTTCAAAGCATAGAGAGTAAGATGAGTCAATATTCTTGTACTTAAGTCGGCATTGTGTTTTTGTATTTATTTCCGATGCAATTTCTGTGTTTCATAGTCACTAAGAAGGTCAGAGGGATACAGTAATCCTGAAGTTAAGCATCTGAATCAATAACTAGTGCCACAGGAATGGTTCAAAGCATAGTCAGTAAGAAGAGTCAGTCTTCTTGTAGTTAAGTCGGCATTGTGCCTTTTGTATTGAATTCCGATGCAATATCTTTGTTTCATCGTCCATAAGAAGGTCCAAGGGATACAGTAAACCTGAAGTGAAGCATCGGAATCTATAACTAGCGTCACAGGACTGGTTCAAAAATAGACAGTAAGAACAGTCAGTCTTCTTGTACTTAATTCGGCATTGTGCCTTTTGTATTTAATTCCGATGCAATTTCTGTGCTTCGTCGTCAATAAGAAGGTCCATGGGATACAGTAAACCTGGAGTGAAGCATCGGAATCTATATCTAGTGTCACAGGGACGGTTTAAAACATAGACAGTAAGATGAGTCAGTATTCTTGTACTTAAGTCGGCATTGGGTTTTTGTATTTATTTCCGATGCAATTTCTGTGTTTCATCGTCACTAAGAAGTTCAGAGGGAAACAGTAATCCTGAAGTTAAGCATCGGAATCTATAACTAGTGTCACAGGAATGGTTCAAAGCATAGTTAGTAAGAAGAGTCAGTCTTCATGTAGTTAAGTCGGCATTGTGCCTTTTGTATTAAATTCCGATGCAATATCTTTGTTTCATCGTCAATAAGACGGTCCAAGGGATACAGTAAAACTGAAATGAAGCATCGGAATCTGTAACTAGTGTCCCAGGAATGGTTGAAATATAAACAGTAGGAAGAGTCAGTCTTGTAGTACTTAAGTCAGCATTGTACATTTTCTATTTAATTCCGATGCAATTTCTGTGTTTCATTGTCAATAAGACGGTCAGAGGGATACAGTAAACCTGGAGTGTAGCATCGGAATCTATAACTAGTGGCACAGGAATGGTTCAAAATATAGACAGTAAGAAGAGTCAGTCTTCGTGTACTTAAGTCGGCATTGTGCCTTTTGTATTTAATTCCGATGCAATTTCTGTGTTTCATCGTCAATAAGAAGGTCCAAGGGATACAGTAAACCTGAAGTGAAGCATCAGATTCAACAACTAGTGTCAGAGGAATGGTTCAAAACATAGACAGTAAGAAGAATCAGTCTTCATGTACTTAAGTCGGCATTGTGCCTTTTCCATTTAATTCCGAGGTTATTTCTGTGTTTCATCGTCAATAAGAGGGTCAGAGGGATACAGTAAACCTGAAGTGAAGCATCGGATTCTAGAAGTAGTGTCACAGGAATGGTTCAAAACATAGACAGTAAGAAGAATCAATCTTCATGTACTTAAGTCGGCATTGTGCCTTTTCTATTTAATTCCGAGGTTATTTCTGTGTTTCATCGTCAATAATAAGGTCAGAGGGATACAGTAATTCTGAAGTGAAGCATCGGAATCTATAACTAGTGTCACAGGAATGGTTCAAAACATAGTCAGTAAGAAGAGTCTGTCTTCTTGTACTTAAGTCGGCATTGTGCCTTTTGTATTTAATTCCGATGCAATTTCTGTGATTCATCGTCAATAAGAAGGCCCAAGGGATACAGTAAACCTGAAGTGAAGCATCGGACTCTACAACTAGTGTCACAGAAATGGTTCAAAACATAGACAGTAGAAGAGTCAGTCTTCTTGTACTTAAGTCGGCATTGTGCCTTTTGTATTTCATTCTGATGCAATTTCTGTGTTTCATCGTCAATAAGAAGGACCAAGGGATACAGTAAACCTGAAGTGAAGCATCGGACTCTATGTGTCACAGAAATGGTTCAAATCAAAGACAGTATAGGAGTCAGTCTTCTTGTACCTAAGTCGGCATTGTGCCTTCTGTATTAAAGTTCCGATGCAATTTCTGTGATTCATCGTTAATAAGAATGTCCAAGGGAAACAGTAAACCTGAAGTGAAACATCGGAATCTATAACTAGTGTAACAGGAATAGTTCACATCATAGTCAGTAAGAAGAGTAAGTCTTCTTGTCCTTAAGTCGGCATTGTCCCTTTTGTATTTAATTCCGATGCAATATCTGTGTTTCTTCGGCAATAAGGTCAGAGGGATACAGTATACCTGAAGTGAAGCATCGGAATCCAAAACTAGTGTCACAGGAATGGTTCAAATCATAGACAGTAGGAAGTGTCCCTCTTCTTGTACTTAAGTCCGCATTGTGCCTTTTGTATTTAATTCCAATGCAATTTCTGTGTTTCATCGTCAATAAGAAGGTCCAAGGGATACAGTAATCCTGAAGTGAAGCATCGGAATCTATAACTAGTGTCACAGGAATGGTTCAAAACATAGTCAGTAAGAAGAGTCAGTCTTCTTGTACTTAAATCTTCATAGTGCCTTTTCTATTTAATTCCGACGCAATTTCTGTGTTTCATCGTCAATAAGAAGGTCCAAGGGATACAGTAAACCTGGAGTGAAAAATCGGAATCTGTAACTAGTGTCAATGGAATGGATCAAAACATAGACATTAAGAAGAGTGAGTCTTCTTGTACTTAAGTCGGCATTGTGCCTTTAGTATTTAATTCCGATGCAATTTCTGTGTTTCATCGTCAATAAGAAGGTCAGAGGGATACAGTAAACCTGAAGTGAAGCATCGGAATCTATAACTAGTGTCACAGTAATGGTTCAAAACATAGTCAGTAAGAAGAGTCAGTCGTTTTGTACTTAATTCGGCATTGTGCCTTTTGTGTTTAATTCCGATGCAATTACTGCGTTTCATCGTCAATAAGAAGGTCCAAGGGATACAGTAAACCTAAAGTGAAGCATCGGAATCTATAACTAGTGTCACAGGATTGGTTCAAATCATAGACAGTAAGAAAAGTCAGTCTTCGTGTACTTAAGTCGGCATTTTGCCTTTTGTATTTAATTCCGATGCAATTTCTGTGTTTCATCGTCAAAAAGAAGGTCCAAGGTATACTGTAATCCAGGAGTGAAGCATCGGAATCTATAACTAGTGTCACAGGAATGGTTCATATCAAAGACAGTAAGAAGAGTCAGTCTTCTCTTACTTAAGTCGGCATTGTGCCCTTTGCATTTTATTCCGATGCAAATTCTGTGTCTCATCGTCAATAAGAAGGTCCGTGGGATACAGTAAACCTGGAGTGAACCATCAGAGTCTATAACTAGTGTCACAGGACTGGTTCAAAAATAGACAGTAAGAAGAGTCAGTCTTCTTGTACTTAATTCGGCATTGTGCCTTTTGTATTTAATTCCGATGCAATTTCTGTGTTTTATCGTCAATAAGAAAGTCAGAGGGATACAGTTAACCTGAAGTGAAGCATCGGAATCCATAAGTAGTGTCACAGGAATGGTTCAAAACATAGTCAGTAAGAAGAGTCAGTCTTGTTGTACTTATTTCGGCATTGTGTCTTTTGTATTTAATTCCGATGAAATTTCTGTGTTTCATCGTCAATAAGAAGGTCCAAGGGATACAGCAAACCTATAGTGAAGCATCGGAATTTATAACTAGTGTCACAGGGACGGTTAAAACCATAGACAGTAAGATGAGACAATATTCTTGTACTTAAGTCGGGATTGTGTTTTTGAATTTATTTCCGATGCAATTTCTGTGTTTCATAGTCACGAAGAAGGTCAGAGGGATACAGTAATCCTGAAGCTAAGAATCGGAATCAATAACTAGTGTCACAGTAATGGTTCAAAGCATAGTCAGTAAGAAGAGTCAGTCTTCTTGTAGTTAAGTCGGCATTCTGGGTTTTGTATTGAATTCCGATGCAATATCTTTGTTTCATCGTCCATAAGAAGGTCCAAGGGATACAGTAAACCTGAAATAAAGCATCGGAATCTATATCTACTGTCACAGGAGTGGTTCAAAACATAGACAGATGGAAGGGTCAGTCTTCTTGTACTTAAGTCGGCATTGTGTCTTTTGTATTTAATTCCGATGCAATGTCTGTGTTTCATCGTCAATAAGAAGGTCCAAGGGATACAGTAAACCTGAAGTGAAGCATCAGATTCCACAACTAGTGTCACAGGAATGGTTCAAAACATAGACAGTAAGAAGAATCAGTCTTCATGAACTTAAGTCGGCATTGTGCCTTTTCCATTTAATTCCGAGGTTATTTCTGTGTTTCATCGTCAATAAGAAGGTCAGAGGGATACAGTAAACCTGAAGTGAAGCATCGGAATCCATAGCTAGTGACACAGATATGGTTCAAAACATAGTCAGTAAGAAGAGTCAGTCTTCTTGTACTTAAGTTGGCATTGTGCCTTTCGTATTTAGTTCAGATGCAATTTCTGTGTTTCACCATCAATATGAAGGTCAGAGGGATACAGTAAACCTGAAGTGAAGCATCGGAATCTATAACTAGTGTCACAGGAATGGTTCAAAACATAGTCAGTAAGAAGAGTCAGTCATCTTATACTTAAGTTGGCATTGTGCCTTTCGTATTTAATTCCGATGCAATTTCTGTGTTTCACCGTCAATAAGAAGGTCCAAGGTATAGAGTAAACCTCAAATAAAGCATCGGAATCCATAACTAGTGTCACTGAAATGGTTCAAAACATAGACAGTAGAAAGAGTCAGTCTTCTTATACTTAAGTCGGCATTGTGCCTTTTGTATTTAATTCCGATGCAATTTCTGTGTTTCATCGTCAATAAGAAGGACCAAGGGATACAGTAAACCTGAAGTGAAGCATCGGATTCTACAAGTAGTGTCACAGGAATGGTTCAAAGCATAGACAGTAAGAAGAATCAGTCTTCATGTACTTAAGTCGGCATTGTGCCTTTTCCATTTAATTCCGAGGTTATTTCTGTGTTTCATCGTCATTAAGAAGGTCAGAGGGATACAGTAAACCTGAAGTGAAGCATCGGAATCCATAGCTAGTGACACAGATATGGTTCAAAACATAGTCAGTAAGAAGAGTCAGTCTTCTTGCACTTAAGTTGGCATTGTGCCTTTCGTATTTAGTTCCGATGCAATTTCTGTGTTTCACCATCAATATGAATGTCAGAGGGATACAGTAAACCTAAAGTGAAGCATTGGAATCTATAACTAGTGTCACAGGAATGGTTCAAAACATAGACAGTTGGAAAGGTCAGTCTTCTTGTACTTAAGTCGGCATTGTGTCTTTTGTATTTAATTCCGATGCAATATCTGTGTTTCATCGTCAATAAGAATGTCCAAGGGATACAGTAAACCTGAAGTGAAGCATCGGATTCTACAAGTAGTGTCACAGGAATGGTTCAAAACATAGACAGTAAGAAGAATCAGTCTTCATGTACTTAAGTCGGAATTGTGCCTTTTCTATTTAATTCCGAGGTTATTTCTGTGTTTCATCGTCAATAATAAGGTCAGAGGGATACAGTAAACCTGAAGTGAAGCATCGGAATCTATAACTAGTGTCACAGGAATGGTTCAAAACATAGTCAGTAAGAAGAGTCAGTCTTCTTATACTTAAGTCGGCATTGTGCCTTTTTGTATTTAATTCCGATGCAATTTCTGTGTTTCATCGTCAATAACAAGGACCAAGGGATACAGTAAACCTGAAGTGAAGCATAGGACTCTATAACTAGTGTCACAGAAATGGTTCAAATCAGAGACAGTATAAGAGTCAGTCTTCTTGTACTTAAGTCGGCATTGTGCCTTTTGTATTAAAATTCCGATGCAATTTCTGTGATTCATCGTTAATAAGAATGTCCAAGGGAAACAGTAAACCTGAAGTGAAACATCGGAATCTATAACTAGTGTCACAGGAATGGTTCACATCATAGTCAGCATAAGAGTCTCTCTTCTTGTCCTTAAGTCGGCATTGTCCCTTTTGTATTTAATTCCGATGCAATATCTGTGTTTCTTCGGCAATAAGGTCAGAGGGATACAGTATACCTGAAGTGAAGCATCGGAATCCAAAACTAGTGTCACAGGAATGGTTCAAAACATAGACAGTAGGAAGAGTAACTCATCTTCTACTTAAGACCGCATTCTGCCTTTTGTATTTAATTCCAATGCAATTTCTGTGTTTCATCGTCAATAAGAAGTTGCAAGGTATACAGTAAACCTGAAGTGAAGCATCGGAATATATAACTAGTGTCACAGGAATGGTTCAAATCATAGTAAGTAAGAAGAGTCAGTCTTCTTGTACTTAAGTGGACAATGTGCTTTTCTATTTAATTCCGATGCAATTTCAGTGTTTCATCGTCAATAAGAAGGTCAGAGGGATACAATAAACCCGAAGTGAAACATCGGAATCTATAACTAGTGTCACAGGAAATGTTCAAAGCATAGTCAGTAAGAACAGTCAGTCTTCTTGTCCTTAAGTCGGCATTGTGCCTTTTGTATTTAATTCCGAAGCAATTTCTGTGTTTTATCGTAAATAAGGAGGTCCAAGGGATACAGTAAACCTGGAGTGTAGCATCGGAATCTATAACTAGTGGCACAGGAATGGATCAAAACATAGACAGTAACAAGAGTCAGTCTTCGTGTACTTAAGTCGGCATTGTGCCTTTTGTATTTAATTCCGATGCAGTTTCTGTGTTTCATCGTCAATAAGAAGGTCCAAGGGGGATAGTAATCCTGAAGTGAAGCATCGGAATCTATATCTGGTGTCACAGGAATGGTTCAAAACATAGTCAGTAAGAAGAGTCAGTCTTCTTGTACTTAAGTCTTCATAGTGCCTTTTCTATTTAATTCCGACTCAATTTCTGTGTTTCATCGTCAATAAGAAGGTCAGAGGGATACAGTAAACCTGAAGTGAAGCATCGGAATCTATAACTAGTGTCACAGTAATGGTTCAAAACATAGTCAGTAAGAAGAGACAGTCGTTTTGTACTTAATTCGGAGTTGTGCCTTATGTGTTTAATTCCGATGCAATTACTGTGTTGCATCGTCAATAAGAAGGTCCAGGGGATACAGTAAACCTAAAGTGCAGCATCGGAATCTATAACTAGTGTCACAGGAATGGTTCAATACATAGTCAGTAGGAAGAGTCGGTCTTCATGTACTTCAGTCGGCATTGTGCCTTTTGTATTTAATTCCGATGCAATTTCTGTGTTTCATCATCAATAAGATGGTCAGAGGGATACAGTAAACCTGAAGTGAAGCATCCGAATCTATAACTAGTGTCACAGGAAAGGTTCAAAACATAGACAGTAAGAAGAGTCAGTCTTCTTGTCCTTAAGTCGGCATTGTGCCTTTTGAATTTAATCCCGATGCAATTTCTGTGTTTAATCGGCAATAAGGTCAGTGGGATACAGTAAACCTGAAGTGAAGCATCGGAATCTATAACTAGTGTCACAGGAATGGTTCGAAATATAGACAGTAGGAAGAGTCAGTCTTCTTGTACTTAAGTCGACATTGTGCCTTCTGTATTTAATTCCGATGCAATTTCTGTGTTTCATCGTCTATAAGAAGGTCCAAGGTATATAGTAAACCTGAAGTGAAACATCGGAATCTACAACTAGTGACACAGAAATGGTTCAAACATAGACAGTAGAAGAGTCAGTCTTCTTGTACTTAAGTCGGCATTTTGCCTTTTGTATTTAATTCCGATGCAATTTCTGTGTTTCATCGTCAATACGAAGGTCCAAGGGATACAGTAAACCTGGAGTGTAGCATCAGAATCTATAACTAATGGCACAGGAATGGATCAATACATAGACGGTAAGAAGAGTCAGTCTTCGTGTACTTAAGTCGGCATTGTGCCTTTTGTATTTAATTCCGATGCAATTTCTGTTCTTCATCGTCAATAAGAAGGTCAAAGGGATACAGTAAACCTGGAGTGTAGCATCGGAATCTATAACTAGTGTCACAGGAGTGGTTCAAACATAGACAGTAAGAAGAGTCAGTCTTCGTGTACTTAAGTCGGCATTTTGCCCTTTGTATTTAATTCCGATGCAAGTTCTGTGTTTCATCGTCAATAAGATGGTCCAAGGGATACAGAAAAACTGGAGTAAAGCATCGGAATCCACACCTAGTGTCAATGGAATGGTTCAAAACATAGACAGTAAGAAGAGTCAGTCTTCTTGTACTTAATTCGGAATTGTGCTTTAGTATTTAATTCCGATGCAATTTCTGTGTTTCATCGTCAATAAGAAGGTCCAAGGGATACAGTAAACCTGAAGTGAAGCATCGGACTCTATAACTAGTGTCACAGAAATGGTTCAAATCATAGACAGTATAAGAGTCAGTCTTCTTGTACTTAAGTCGGCATTGTGCCTTTTGTATTAAAATTCCGATGCAATTTCTGTGATTCATCGTTAATAAGAATGTCCAAGGGAAACAGTAAACCTGAAGTGAAACATCGGAATCTATAACTAGTGTCACAGGAATGGTTCACTTCATAGTCAGTAAGAAGAGTCAGTCTTCTTGTCCTTAAGTCGGTATTGTCCCTTCTGTATTTAATTCCGATGCAATATCTGTGTTTCTTCAGCAATAAGGTCAGAGGGATACAGTATACCTGAGGTGAAGCATCGGAATCCAAAACTAGTGTCACAGGATTGGTTCAAAACATAGACAGTAGGAAGAGTCACTCTTCTTGTACTTAAGTCCGCATTGTGCCTTTTGTATTTAATTCCAATGCAATTTCTGTGTTTCATCGTCAATAAGAAGGTCCAAGGTATACAGTAAACCTGAAGGGAAGCATCGGAATATATAACTAGTGTCACAGGAATGGTTCAAAACATAGTCAGTAAGAAGAGTCAGTCTTCTTGTACTTAAGTCGGCATTGTGCCTTTTCTATTTAATTCCGAAGCTATTTCTGTAATTCATCGTCAATAAGAAGTTCCAAGGGATATAGTAAACCTGGAGTGAAGCATCGGAATCTATAACTAGTGTCACAGGAATGGTTCAAAACATAGACAGCAAGAAGAGTCAGTCTTCTTGTACTTAAGTGGACAATGTGCATTTCTATTTAATTCCGATGCAATTTCAGTGTTTCATCGTCAATAAGAAGGTCAGAGGGATACAATAAACCCGAAGTGAAGCATCGGAATCTGTAACTAGTGTCACAGGAAATGTTCAAAGCACAGTCAGTAAGAACAGCCAGTCTTCTTGTCCTTAAGTCGGCATTGTCCCTTCTGTATTTAATTACGATGCAATATCTGTGTTTCTTTGGCAATAAGGTCAGAGGGATACAGTAATCCTGGAGTGTAGCATCGGAATCTATAACTAGTGGCACAGGAATGGATCAAAACATAGACAGTAAGAAGAGTCAGTCTTCGTGTTCTTAAGTCGGCATTGTGCCTTTTGTATTTAATTCCGATGCAATTTCTGTGTTTCATCGTCAACAAGACGGTCAGAGGGATACAGTAAACCTGAAGTGAAGCATCCGAATCTATAACTAGTGTCACAGGAATGGTTCAAAACATAGTCAGTAAAAAGATTCTGTCTTCTTGTACTTAAGTCGGCATTGTGCCTTTTGTATTTAATTCCGATGCAATTTCTGTGATTCAACGTCAATAAGAAGGCCCAAGGGATACAGTAAACCTGAAGTGAAGCATTGGACTGTACAACTAGTGTCACAGAAATGGTTCAAAACATAGACAGTAGAAGAGTCAGTCTTCTTGTACTTAAGTCGGCATTTTGCCTTTTGTATTTAATACCGATGCAATTTTTGTGTTTCATCGTCAATAAGAAGGTCCAAGGGATACAGTAAACCTAAATTGAAGCATCGGAATCTGTAACTAGTGTCACAGGAATGGTTCAATACATAGTCAGTAGGAAGAGTCGGTCTTCGTGTACTTCAGTCGGCATTGTGCCTTTTATATTTAATTCCGATCCAATTTCTGTGTTTCATCATCAATAAGAAGGTCAGAGGGATACAGTAAACCTGAGGTGAAGCATCGGAATCTATAACTAGTGTCGCAGGAATGGTTCAAACATAGACAGTAAGAAAAGTCAGTCGTCTTGTTCTTAAGTCGGCATTGTGCCTTTTCTATTTAATTCTGATGCAATTTCAGTGTTTCATCGTCAATAAGAAGGTCAGAGGGATACAGTAAACCTGAAGTGAAGCATCCGAATCTATAACTAGTGTCACAGGAATGGTTCAAAACATGGTCAGTAAAAAGAGTCTGTCTTCTTGTACTTAAGTCGGCATTGTGCCTTTTGTATTTAATTCCGATGCAATTTCTGTCTTTCATCGTCAATAAGAAGGTCAGAGGGATACAGTAAACCTGAAGTGAAGCATCGGAATCTATAACTAGTGTCACAGGAATGGTTCAAAACATAGTCAGTACGAAGAGTCAGTCGTTTTGTACTTAATTCGGCATTGTGCCTTTTGTGTTTAATTCCGATGCAATTACTGTGTTTCATCGTCAATAAGAAGGTCCAAGGGATACAGTAAACCTAAAGTGAAGCATCGGTATCTATAACTAGTGTCTCAGGAATGGTTCAAAACATAGACAGTAAGAAGAGTCATTCTTCTTGTACTTAAGTCGGCATTGTGCCATTTGTGTTTAATTCCGATGCAATTTCTGTGTTTCATCGTCAATAAGAAGGTCCATGGGATACAGTAAACCACAAGTGAAGCATCGGAATCTATAACTAGTGTCACAGGAATGGTTCATAACATAATCAGTAGGAAGTGTCGGTCCTCATGTACTTAAGTCGGCATTGTGCCTTTTGTATATAATTCCGATGCAATTTCAGTGTTTTATCGTCAACAAGAGGGTCAGAGGGATACAGTAAACCTGAAGTGAAGCATCCGAATCTATATCTAGTGTCACAGGAATGGTTCAAATCATAGTCAGTAAAAAGCGTCTGTCTTCTTGTACTTAAGTCGGCATTGTGCCTTTTGTATTTAATTCCGATGCAATTTCTGTGATTCATCGTCAATAAGAAGGCCCAAGCGATACAGTAAACCTGAAGTGAAGCATCGGACTCTACAACTAGTGTCACAGAAAAGGTTTAAAACATAGACAGTAGAAGAGTCAGTCTTCTTGCACTTAAGTCGGCATTTTGCCTTTTGTATTTAATTACGATGCATTTTCTGTGTTTCATCGTCAATAAGAAGGTCCAAGGGAAACAGTAAACCTGAAGTGAAGCATCGGAATCTATAACTCGTGTCACAGGAATGGTTCAAATCATAGTCAGTAAGAAGAGTCAGTCTGCTTGTCCTTAAGTCGGCATTGTGCCTTTTGTATTTATTCCCGATGCAATTTCTGTGTTTCATCGGCAATAAGGTCAGAGGGATACAGTAAACCTGAAGTGAAGCATCGGAATCTATTACTAATGTCACAGGAATGGTTCGAAACATAGACAGTAGGAAGAGTCAGTCTTCTTGTACTTAAGTCGACATTGTGCCTTTTGTTTTAATTCCGATGCAATTTCAGTGTTTCATTGTCAATAAGAAGGTCCAAGGTATACAGTAAACCTGAAGTGAAACATCGGAATCTATAACTAGTGTCACAGGGATGGTTCAAAACATAGTCAGTAATAAAAGTCAGTCTTCTTGTACTTAAGTCGGCATTGTGCCTTTTCTATTTAATTCAGTTGCAATTTCTGTGTTTCATCGTCAATAAGAAGATCCAAGGGATACAGTAAACCTGGAGTGAAGCATCGGACTCTACAACTATTGTCACAGAAATGGTTCAAAACAGAGACAGTGGAAGAGTCAGTCTTCTTGTACTTAAGTCGGCATTTTGCCTTTTGTATTTAATTCCGATGCAATATCTGTGTTTCATAGTCAATTCGAAGGTTCAAGGGATACAGCAAACCTGGAGTGTAGCATCAGAATCTATAACTAGTGGCACAGGAATGGATCAAAGCATAGACAGTAAGAAGAGTCAGTCTTCGTGTACTTAAGTCGGCATTGTGCCTTTTATATTTAATTCCGATGCAATATCTGTGTTTCATCGTCAATAAGAAGGTCAAAGGGATACAGTAAACCTGGAGTGTAGCATCGGAATCTATAACTAGTGGCACAGGAATGGATCAAAACATAGACAGTAAGAAGAGTCAGTCTTCTTGTACCTAAGTCGGCATTGTGGCGTTTCTATTTAATTCCGATGCAATTTTAGTGTTTCATCGTCAATAAGAAGGTCCGAGGGATACAGTAAACCTGAATGAAGCATCGGGATCTATAACTAGTCACAGTAATGGTTCAAAACATAGTCAGTAAGAAGAGTCAGTCGTTTTGTACTTAAGTCGGCATTTTGCCTTTTGTATTTAATTCCGATGCAATTTCTGTGTTTCATCGTCAATAAGAAGGTCCAAGGGATACAGTAAACCTGGAGTAAAGCATCGGAATCTATACCTAGTGTCAATGGAATGGTTCTAAACATAGACAGTAAGAAGAGTCAGTTTTCTTGTACTTAATTCGGCATTGTGCCTTTTGTATTTAATTCCGATACATTTTCTGTGATTCATCGTCAATAAGAAGGTCAGAGGGATACAGTAAACCTGAAGTGAAGCATTGGAATCTATAGCTAGTGTCACAGGAATGGTTCAAATCATAGTCAGTAAGAAGAGTCAGTCTTCTTGTCCTTAGGTCGGCATTGTGCCTTTTGTATTTCATTCCGATGCAATTTCTGTGTTTCATCGTCAATAAGAAGGTCCAAGGGATACAGTAAACCTGAAGTGAAGCATCGGAATCTATAACTAGTGTCACAGGAATGGTTCAAAGCATAGACAGTAAGAAAAGTCAGTCGTCTTGTACTTAAGTCGGCATTGTGCCTTTTCTATTTAATTCTGATGCAATTTCAGTGTTTCATCGTCAATAAGAAGGTGAGAGGGATACAGTAAACCTGAAGTGAAGCATCGGAATCTATAACTAGTGTCACAGGAATGGTTCAAAACATAGACAGTAAGATGAGTCAGTCTTCTTGTACTTAAGTCGGCATTGTGCCTTTTGTGTTTAATTCCGATGCAATTTCTGTGTCTCATCGTCAATAAGAAATACCAAGCGATACAGTATACCTAAAGTGAAGCATTGGAATCCATAACTAGTGTCACTGGAATGGTTCAAAATATGGACAGGAAGAAGAGTCAGTCTTCTTGTACTTTAGCCGGCATTGTGCCTTTTGTGTTTAATTCCGATTCAATTTCTGTGATTCATCGTCAATAAGAAGCCCCAAGGGATTCAGTAAACCTGAAGTGAAGCATCAGACTCTGCAACTAGTGTCACAGAAATGGTTCAAAACATAGACGGTTGAAGAGTCAGTCTTCTTGTACTTAAGTCGGCAATTTGCCTTTTGTATTTAATTCCGATGCAATTTCTGAGTTTCATCGTCAATAAGAAGGTCCAGGCAAACAGTAAACCGGAAGTGAAGCATCGGAATCTATAACTGGTGTCACAGGAATGGTTCAAAACATAGACAGTAGGAAGAGTCAGTCTTCTTGTACTTAAGTCGGCATTGTGCCTTTTGTATTTAATTCCGATGCAATTTCTGTGTTTCATCGTCAATAAGAAGGTCCAAGGTATACAGTAAACCTGAGGTGAAACATCGGAATCTATAACTAGTGTCACAGGAATGGTTCAAAACATAGTCAGTAATAAGAGTCAATCTTCTTGTACTTAAGTCGGCATTGTACCTTTTCTATTTAATTCACTTGCAATTTCTGTGTTTTCATCGTCAATAAGAAGGTCCAAGGGATACAGTAAACCTGGAGTGAAGCATCGGAATCTATAACTAGTGTCACAGGAATGGTTCAAAACATAGACAGTTAGAAGAGTCAGTTTTCGTAAACTTAAGTCGGCAGTTAGCCCTTTGTATTTAATTCCGATGCAATTTCTGTGATTCATCGTCAATAAGAAGGTCCAAGGGATACAGTAAAACTGAAGTCAAGCATCGGAATCTATAACTAGTGTCACAGGAAAGGTTCAAAGCATAACCAGTAAGAAGAGTCAGTCTTCTTGTACTTAAGTAGCCATTGTGGCGTTTCTATTTAATTCCGATGCAATTTCTGTGTTTCATCGTCAATAACAAGGTCACAGGGATACAGTAAACCTGAAGTGAAGGATCGGGATCTATAACTAGTGTCACAGGAATGGTTCAAAACATAGTCAGTAAGAACAGTCAGTCTTCTTGTCCCTAAGTCGGCATTGTGCTTTTTAATTTAATTCCGATGCAATTTCTGTGTTTCATCGTCAATAAGAAGGTCCAAGGGAAACAGTAAAACTGAAGTCAAGCATCGGAATCTATAACTAGTGTCACAGGAATGGTTCATAACATAGTCAGTAGGAAGTGTCGGTCTTCATGTACTTAAGTCGGCATTGCGCCTTTTGTATTTAATTCCGATGCAATTTCTGTGTTTCATCGTCAATAAGAAGGTCCAGGGGATACAGTAAACCTGAGGTGAAGCATCGGAATCTATAACTAGTGTCACAGGAATGGTTCAAAACATAGTCAGTAGGAAGTGTCGGTCTTCATGTACTTAAGTCGGCATTGTGCCTTTTGTATTTAATTCCGATGCAATTTCTGTGTTTCATCGTCAATACGAAGGTCCAAGGGATCCAGTAAACCTGAAGTGAAGCATCGGAATCTATAACTAGTGTCACAGGAATGGTTCAAACCATAGACATTAGGAAGAGTCAGACTTCTTGTACTTAAGTCGGCATTGTGCCTTTTGTATTTAATTCCGATGCAATTTCTGTGTTTCATCGTCAATAAGAAGGTCCAAGGAATACAGTAAACCTGAAGTGAAGCATCGGAATTTATAACTAGTGTCACAGGGATGGTTCAAAACATAGCCAGTAATAAGAGTCAGTCTTTCTGTACTTAAGTAGGCATTGTGGCGTTTCTATTTAATTCCGATGCAATTTCTGTGTTTCATCGTCAATAAGAAGGTCAGAGGGATACAGTAAACCTGAGGTGAAGCATCGGAATCTATAACTAGTGTCACAGGAATGGTTCAAAACATAGTCAGTAGGAAGAGTCGGTCTTCATGTACTTAAGTCGGCATTGCGCCTTTTGTATTTAATTCCGATGCAATTTCTGTGTTTCATCGTCATTAAGAAGGACCAAGGGATCCAGCAAACCTGAAGCGAAGCATCGGGATCTATAACTAGTGTCACAGGAATGGTTCAAAACATAGTCAGTAAGAAGAGTCAGTTTCTTGTACTTATGTCGGCATTGTGCCTTTTGTATTTAATTCCGATGCAATTTCTGTGTTTCATCGTCAATTAGAAGGTCAGAGGGATACAGTAAACCTGAAGTCAAGCATCCGAATCTATAACTAGTGTCACAGGGATGGTTGAAAACACAGTCAGTAAAAAGAGTCAATCTTCTTGTACGTAAGTCGGCATTGTTCCCTTTGTAGTTAATTCCGATGCAATTTTTGTGTTTTATCGTCAATAAGAAGGTCAGAGGGTTACAGTAAACCTGATGTGAAGCATCGGAATCTATAACTAGTGTCACAGGAATGGTTCAAAGCATAGTCATTAAGAAGAGTCGGTCTTCTTGTACATAAGTCGGCATTGTGCCTTTTGTGTTTAATTCCGATGCAATTTTGTGTTTCATCGTCAATA
Source organism: Schistocerca piceifrons (assembly GCF_021461385.2). Classification (NCBI taxonomy): domain Eukaryota; kingdom Metazoa; phylum Arthropoda; class Insecta; order Orthoptera; family Acrididae; genus Schistocerca; species Schistocerca piceifrons. The sequence goes on along the minus strand of NW_025728027.1, from coordinate 228,721 downwards.
AGAAGGTCCAAGGGACACAGTAAATCTGAAGTGAAGCATCGGAATCTATAACTAGTGTCACAGGAATGGTTCAAAACATAGACGGTGAGATGAGTCAGTCTTCTTGTACTTACGTCGGCATTGTGCCTTTTGTATTTAATTCCTATGCAATTCCTATGTTTCATCGTCAATAAGAAGGTCTAAGGGATACAGTAAACCTCAAGAGAAGCATCGGAATCTATAACTAGTGTCACAGGAAAGGTTCAAAGCATAGTCAGTAGGAAGAGTCGGTCTTCATGTACTTAAGACGGCATTGTGCCTTTTGTATTAAATTCCAGAGCAATTTCTGTGTTTCATCGTCAACAAGAAGGTCCAAGGGATACAGTAAACCTCAAGTGAAGCATCGGAATCTATAACTAGTGTCACAGGAATGGTTCAAAACATAGACAGTAGGAAGAGTCAGTCTTCTTGTACATAAGTCGGCATTGTGCCTTTTGTATTTAATTCCGATGCAATTTCTGTGTTTCATCGGCAATAAGAAGGTCCAAGGGATACAGAAAAACTGAAGTCGAGCATCGGAATCTATAACTAGTGTCACAGGAATGGTTCAAAACGTAGCCAGTAAGATAAGTCAGTCTTCTTGTACCTAAGTAGGAATTGTGGCGTTTCTATTTAATTCCGATGCAATTTCTGTGTTTCATCGTCAATAAGAAGGTCAGAGGGATACAGTAAACCTGAAGTGAAGCATCGGTATCTATAACTAGTGTCACAGGAATGGTTCAAAACATAGTCAGTAAGAAGAGTCAGTCTTCTTGTACTTAAGTCGGAATTGAGCCTCTTGTATTTAATTCCGATGCAATTTCTGTTTTTCATCGTCAATAAGAAGGTCCAAGGGATACAGTAAACCTGAAGTGAAGCATCGGAATCTATAACTAGTGTCACAGGAATGTTTCAAAACATAGACAGTACGAAAAGTCAGTCGTCTTGTACTTAAGTCGGCATTGTGCCTTTTCTATTTAATTCCGATGCAATTTCTGTGTTTCATCGTCAATAAGAAGGTCAGAGGGAAACAGTAAACCTGAAGTGAAGCATCGGAATCTATATCTAGTGTCACAGGAATGGTTCAAAATATAGTCAGTATGTAGAGTCAGTCTTTATGTACCTAAGTTTGCATTGTGCCTTTTGTGTTTAATTCCGATGCAATTTCTGTGTTTCATCGTCAGTAAGAATGTCCAAGAAATACAGTAAACCTCAAGTGAAGCATCGGAATCCATAACTAGTGTCATAGGAATGGTTCAAATCATAGTCAGTAGGAAGTGTCGGTCTTCTTGTACTTAAGTCGGCATTGTGCCTTTTGTATATAATTCCGATGCAATTTCTGTCTTTGATCGTCAATAAGAAGGACCAAGGGATACAGTAAACCGGAAGTGAAGCATCGGAATCTATAACTAGTGTCATTGGAATGGTTCAAAATATGGACAGTAAGAAGAGTCAGTCTTCTTGTACTTTCGTCGGCATTGTGCCTTTTGTGTTTAATTCAGATTCAATTTCTGTGATTCATCGTCTATAAGAAATCCCAAGAGATACAGTAAACCTGACGTGAAGCATCGGACTCTGCAATTAGTGTCACAGAAATGGTTCAAAGCATAGACAGTAGAAGAGTCAGTCTTCTTGTACTTAAGTCGGCATTTTGCCTTTTGTATTTAATTCCGATGCAATTTCTGAGTTTCATCGGCAATAAGAAGGTCCAGGGAAACAGTAAACCTGAAGTGAAGCATCGGAATCTATAACTAGTGTCACAAGAATGGTTCAAATCATCTTCAGTAAGAAGAGTGAGTCTTCTTGTCCTTAAGTCGGCATTGTGCCTTTTGTATTTAATTCCGATGCAATTTCTGTGTTTCATCGGCAATATGGTCAGAGGGATAAGTAAACCTGGAGTGAAGCATCGGAATCTATAACTAGTGTCACAGGAATTGTTGAAAACATAGACAGTAAGAAGAGTCAATGTTCTTGTACTTAAGTCGGCATTGAGCCTTTTCTATTTATTTCCGATGCAATTTCTGTGTTTCATCGTCAATAAGAAGGTCAGAGGGATACAATAAACCTGAAGTGAAGCATCGGAGTCTATAACTAGTGTCACAGGAATGGTTCAAAACATAGTCAGTAAGAGCAGTCAGTCTTCTTGTCCATAAGTCGGCATTGTGCCTTTTTTATTTAATTCCGATGCAATTTCTGTGTTTCATCGTCAATAAGAAGGTCCAAGGGATACAGTAAACCTTTAGTGAAGCATCGGAATCTATAACTAGTGTCATAGGAATGGTTCAAATCATAGACACTTAGAAGAGTCAGTTTTCGTGTACTTAAGTAGGCATTTTGCCCTTTGTATTTAATTCCGATGCAATTTCTGTGATTCATCGTCAATAAGAAGGTCCAAGGGATACAGTAAAACTGAAGTCAAGCATAGGAATCTATAACCAGTGTCACAGGAATGGTTCAAAGCATAGCCAGTAAGATGAGTCAGTCTTCTTGTACTTAAGTAGCCATTGTGGCGTTTCTATTTAATTCCGATGCAATTTCTGTGTTTCATCGTCAATAAGAGGGTCAGAGGGATACAGTAAACCTGAAGTGAAGCATCGGGATCTATAACTAGTGTCCCAGGAGTGGTTCAAAACATAGTCAGTAAGAAGAGTCAGTCTTCTTGTCCTTAAGTCGGCATTGTGCCTTTTGTATTTAATTCCGATGCAATTTCTGTGTTTCAGCGGCGATATGGTCAGAGGGATAAGTAAACCTGGAGTGAAGCATCGGAATCTATAACTAGTGTCACAGGAATTTTTGAAAACATAGACAGTAAGAAGAGTCAATGTTCTTGTACTTAAGTCGGCATTGAGCCTTTTCTATTTATTTCCGATGCAATTTCTGTGTTTCATCGTCAATAAGAAGGTCAGAGGGATACAATAAACCTGAAGTGAAGCATCGGAATCTATAACTAGTGTCACAGGAATGGTTCAAAACATAGTCAGTAAGAACAGTCAGTCTTCTTGTCCATATGTCGGCATTGTGCCTTTTTTATTTAATTCCGATGCAATTTCTGTGTTTCATCGTCAATAGGAAGGTCCAAGGGATACAGTAAACCTTTAGTGAAGCATCGGAATCTATAACTAGTGTCACAGGAATGGTTCAAATCATAGACACTTAGAAGAGTCAGTTTTCGTGTACTTAAGTAGGCATTTTGCCCTTTGTATTTAATTCCGATGCAATTTCTGTGATTCATCGTCAATAAGAAGGTCCAAGGGGTACAGTAAAACTGAAGTCAAGCATCGGAATCTATAACCAGTGTCACAGGAATGGTTCAAAGCGTAGCCAGTAAGATGAGTCAGTCTTCTTGTACTTAAGTAGCCATTGTGGCGTTTCTATTTAATTCCGATGCAATTTCTGTGTTTCATCGTCAATAAGAGGGTCAGAGGGATACAGTAAACCTGAAGTGAAGCATCGGGATCTATAACTAGTGTCACAGGAGTGGTTCAAAACATAGTCAGTAAGAAGAGTCAGTTTTCTTGCACTTAAGTCGGCATTGTGCCTTTTGTGTTTAATTCCGATGAATTTTCTGTCTTTCATCGTCAATAAGAAGGTCCAAGGGATACAGTTAACCTGGAGTGAAGCATCGGAATCTATAACAAGTGTCACAGGAATGGTTCAAAACATAGACAGTACGAAGAGTCAGTCTTCTTGTACTTAAGTCGGCATTGTGTCCTTTCTATTTAATTCCGATGCAATTTCTCGTTTCATCGTCAATAAGAAGGTACAAGGGATACAGTAAAACTGGAGTGAAGCATCGGAATCTATAACTAATGTAAATGGAATGGTTCAAAACATAGACAGTAAGAAGAGTCTGTCTTCTTGTACTTAATTCGGCATTGTGCCTTTTGTATTTAATTCCGATGCAATTTCTGTGTTTCGTCGTCAATAAGAAGGTCCAGGGGATACAGTAAACCTGAGGTGAAGCATCGGAATCTATAACTAGTGTCACAGGAATGGTTCAAAACATAGACAGTACGAAAAGTCAGTCGTCTTGTACTTAAGTCGGCATTGTGCCTTTTCTATTTAATTCCGATGCAATTTCTGTGTTTCATCGTCAATAAGAAGGACAGAGGGATACAGTAAACCTCAAGAGGAGCATCGGAATCTGTAACTAGTGTCACAGGAAAGGTTCAAAGCATAGTCAGTAGGAAGAGTCGGTCCTCATGTACTTAAGTCGGCAGTGTGCCTTTTGTATTAAATTCCGGCGCAGTTTCTGGTTTCATCGTCAATAAAAAGGTCCAAGGGATACAGTAAACCTGAAGTGAAGCCTTGGAATCTATAACTAGTGTCACAGGAATGGTTCAAAACATAGACAGTAAGATGAGTCAGTCTTCTTGTACTTAAGTCGGCATTGTGCCTTTTGTGTTTAATTCCGATGCAAAATCTGTGTTTCATCGTCAGTAAGAAGGTTCAAGAAATACAGTAAACCTCAAGTGAAGCATCGGAATCTATAACTAGTGTCACAGGAATGGTTCAAAACATAGTCAGTAGGAAGTGTCGGTCTTCATGTACTTAAGTCGGCATTGTGCCTTTTGTATATAATTCCGATGCAATTTCTGTCTTTGATCGTCAATAAGAAGGACCAAGGGATACAGTAAACCGGAAGTGAAGCATCGGAATCTATAACTAGTGTCACTGGAATGGTTCAAAATATGGACAGTAAGAAGAGTCAGTCTTCTTGTACTTTCGTTGGCATTGTGCCTTTTGTGTTTAATTCAGATTCAATTTCTGTGATTCATCGTCTATAAGAAATCCCAAGAGCTACAGTAAACCTGACGTGAAGCATCGGACTCTGCAACTAGTGTCACAGAAATGGTTCAAAGCATAGACAGTAGAAGAGTCAGTCTTCTTGTACTTAAGTCGGCATTTTGCCTTTTGTATTTAATTCCGATGCAATTTCTGAGTTTCATCGGCAATAAGAAGGTCCAGGGAAACAGTAAACCTGAAGTGAAGCATCGGAATCTATAACTAGTGTCACAAGAATGGTTCAAAACATCTTCAGTAAGAAGAGTGAGTCTTCTTGTCCTTAAGTCGGCATTGTGCCTTTTGTATTTAATTCCGATGCAATTTCTGTGTTTCATCGGCAATATGGTCAGAGGGATAAGTAAACCTGGAGTGAAGCATCGGAATCTATAACTAGTGTCACAGGAATTGTTGAAAACATAGACAGTAAGAAGAGTCAATGTTCTTGTACTTAAGTCGGCATTGAGCCTTTTCTATTTATTTCCGATGCAATTTCTGTGTTTCATCGTCAATAAGAAGGTCAGAGGGATACAATAAACCTGAAGTGAAGCATCGGAGTCTATAACTAGTGTCACAGGAATGGTTCAAAACATAGTCAGTAAGAGCAGTCAGTCTTCTTGTCCATAAGTCGGCATTGTGCCTTTTTTATTTAATTCCGATGCAATTTCTGTGTTTCATCGTCAATAAGAAGGTCCAAGGGATACAGTAAACCTTTAGTGAAGCATCGGAATCTATAACTAGTGTCACAGGAATGGTTCAAATCATAGACACTTAGAAGAGTCAGTTTTCGTGTACTTAAGTAGGCATTTTGCCCTTTGTATTTAATTCCGATGCAATTTCTGTGATTCATCGTCAATAAGAAGGTCCAAGGGATACAGTAAAACTGAAGTCAAGCATCGGAATCTATAACCAGTGTCACAGGAATGGTTCAAAGCATAGTCAGTAAGATGAGTCAGTCTTCTTGTACTTAAGTAGCCATTGTGGCGTGTCTATTTAGTTCCGATGCAATTTCTGTGTTTCATCGTCAATAAGAGGGTCAGAGGGATACAGTAAACCTGAAGTGAAGCATCGGGATCTATAACTAGTGTCACAGGAGTGGTTCAAAACATAGTCAGTAAGAAGAGTCAGTCTTCTTGTCCTTAAGTCGGCATTGTGCCTTTTGTATTTAATTCCGATGCAATTTCTGTGTTTCATCGGCGATATGGTCAGAGGGATAAGTAAACCTGGAGTGAAGCATCGGAATCTATAACTAGTGTCACAGGAATTGTTGAAAACATAGACAGTAAGAAGAGTCAATGTTCTTGTACTTAAGTCGGCATTGAGCCTTTTCTATTTATTTCCGATGCAATTTCTGTGTTTCATCGTCAATAAGAAGGTCAGAGGGATACAATAAACCTGAAGTGAAGCATCGGAATCTATAACTAGTGTCACAGGAATGGTTCAAAACATAGTCAGTAAGAACAGTCAGTCTTCTTGTCCATATGTCGGCATTGTGCCTTTTTTATTTAATTCCGATGCAATTTCTGTGTTTCATCGTCAATAGGAAGGTCCAAGGGATACAGTAAACCTTTAGTGAAGCATCGGAATCTATAACTAGTGTCACAGGAATGGTTCAAATCATAGACACTTAGAAGAGTCAGTTTTCGTGTACTTAAGTAGGCATTTTGCCCTTTGTATTTAATTCCGATGCAATTTCTGTGATTCATCGTCAATAAGAAGGTCCAAGGGGTACAGTAAAACTGAAGTCAAGCATCGGAATCTATAACCAGTGTCACAGGAATGGTTCAAAGCGTAGCCAGTAAGATGAGTCAGTCTTCTTGTACTTAAGTAGCCATTGTGGCGTTTCTATTTAATTCCGATGCAATTTCTGTGTTTCATCGTCAATAAGAGGGTCAGAGGGATACAGTAAACCTGAAGTGAAGCATCGGGATCTATAACTAGTGTCACAGGAGTGGTTCAAAACATAGTCAGTAAGAAGAGTCAGTCTTCTTGCACTTAAGTCGGCATTGTGCCTTTTGTGTTTAATTCCGATGAATTTTCTGTCTTTCATCGTCAATAAGAAGGTCCAAGGGATACAGTTAACCTGGAGTGAAGCATCGGAATCTATAACAAGTGTCACAGGAATGGTTCAAAACATAGACAGTACGAAGAGTCAGTCTTCTTGTACTTAAGTCGGCATTGTGCCCTTTCTATTTAATTCCGATGCAATTTCTCGTTTCATCGTCAATAAGAAGGTACAAGGGATACAGTAAAACTGGAGTGAAGCATCGGAATCTATAACTAATGTAAATGGAATGGTTCAAAACATAGACAGTAAGAAGAGTCTGTCTTCTTGTACTTAATTCCGCATTGTGCCTTTTGTATTTAATTCCGATGCAATTTCTGTGTTTCGTCGTCAATAAGAAGGTCCAGGGGATACAGTAAACCTGAGGTGAAGCATCGGAATCTATAACTAGTGTCACAGGAATGGTTCAAAACATAGTCAGTAGGAAGAGTCGATCTTCATGTACTTAAGTTGGCATTGTGCCTTTTGTATTTAATTCCGATGCAGTTTCTGTGTTTCATCGTCAATAAGAAGGTCCAAGGAATACAGTAAACCTGAAGTGAAGCATCGGAATCTATAACTAGTGTCACAGGAATGGTTGAAACATAGACAGTAAGAAGAGTCAGTCTGCTTGTACTTAAGTCGGCCTTGTGCCTTTTTTATTTAATTCCGATGCAATTTCTGTGTTTCATCGTCAAAAAGAAGGTCAGAGGGATACAGTAAACCTGAAGTGAAGCATCGCAATCTGTAACTAGTGTCACAGGAATGGTTCAAAACATAGTCAGTAAGAAGAGTCATTCTTCTTGTACTTAAGTCGGCATTGTGCCTTTCGTATTTAATTCCGATGCAATTTCTGTGTTTCATCGTCAATAAGAAGGTCAGAGGGATACAGTAAACCTGAAGTCAAGCATCGGAATCTATAACTAGTGTCACAGGAATGGTTCAAAACATAGCCAGTAAGAAGAGTCAGTCTTCTTATACTTAGGTAGGCATTGTGGCGTTTCTATTTAATTCTGATACAATTTCTGTGTTTCATCGTCAATAAGAAGGTCAGAGGGATACAGTAAACCTGAAGTGTAGCATCGGGATCTATAACTAGTGTCACAGGAATAGTTCAAAACATCGTCAGTAAGAAGAGTCAGTTTCTTGTACTTAAGTCGGCATCGTGTCTTTTGTATTTAATTCCGATGCAATTTCTGTGTTTCATCGTCAATAAGAAGGTCCAAGGGATACAGTAAACCTGAAATGAAGCATCCGATTCTATAACTAGTGTCACAGGAATGGTTCAAAACATAGTCAGTAAGAAAAGTCAGTCGTCTTGTACTTAAGTCGGCATTGTTCCTTTTTTTATTTAATTCCGATGCAATTTCTGTGTTTTATCGTCAATTAGAAGGTCAGAGGGATACAGTAAACCTGAAGTCAAGCATCCGAATCTATAACTAGTGTCACAGGAATGGTTCAAAACATAGTCAGTAAAAAGAGTCAGTCTTCTTGTACTTAAGTCGGCATTGTGCCCTTTCTATTTAATTTCGATGCAATTTTTGTGTTTCATCGTCAATAAGAAGATCAGAGGGGTACAGTAAACCTGAAGTGAAGCAGCGGAATCTATAACTAGTGTCACAGGAATGGTTCAAAGCATAGTCAGAAAGAAGAGTCACTCTTCTTGTACATAAGTCGGCATTGTGCCTTTTGTGTTTAATTCCGATGCAATTTCTGTGTTTCATCGTCAATAAGAAGGTGCAAGCGATACAGTAAACCTGAAGTGAAGCATCGGAATTTATAACTAGTGTCACAGGAATGGTTAAAAGCATAAACGGTAAGATGAGTCAGTCTTCTTGTACTTAAGTCGGTATTGTGCCTTTTGTATTTAATTCCGATGCAATTTCTGTGTTTCATCTTCAATAAGAAGGTCTAAGGGATACAGTAAACCTCAAGTGAAGCATCGGAATCTATAACTAGTGTCACAGGAAAGGTTCAAACATAGTCAGTAGGAAGAGTCGGTCTTCATGTACTAAAGTCGGCATTGTGCCTTTTGTATTAAATTCCGACGCAATTTCTGTGTGTCATTGTCAATAAGAAGGTCAGTGGGATACAGTAAACCTCAAGTGAAGCATCGGAATTTATAACTAATGTCACTGGAATGGTTCAAAACATAGACAGTACGAAAAATCAGTCGTCTTGTACTTAAGTCGGCATTGTGCCTTTTCTATTTAATTCCGATGCAATTTCTGTGTTTCATCGACAATAAGAAGGTCAGGGGGATACAGTAAACCTGAAGTGAAGCATCCGAATCCATAACTAGTGTCACAGGAATGGTTCAAACATAGTTAATAAATAGAGTCAGTCTTCTAGTACTTCAGTGGGCATTGTGCCTTTTGTATTTAATTCCCATGCAATTTCTGTGTTTCATCGTCAATAAGAGGGTACAAGGGATACAGAAATACTGAAGTCAAGCATCGGAATCTATAACTAGTGTCACAGGAATGGTTGAAAACGTAGCCAGTAAGAAGAGTCAGTCTTCTTGTACCTAAGTAGGAATTGTGTCGTTTCTATTTATTTCCGATGCAATTTCTGTGTTTCATCATCAATAAGAAGGTCAGAGGGATACAGTAAACCTGAATGAAGCATCGGGATCTATAACTAGTGTCACAGGAATGGTTCAAAACATATTCAGTAAGAAGAGTCAGTCTTCTTGTACTTAGGTCGGCATTGTGCCTTTAGTATTTAATTCCGATGCAATTTCTGTTTTTCATCGTCTATAAGAAGGTCAAAGGGATACAGTAAACCTCAAGTGAAGCATCGCAATCTATAACTAGTGTCACTGGAATGGTTCAAAACATAGACAGTACGAAAAGTCAGTCGTCTTGTACTTAAGTCGGCATTGTGCCGTTTCTATTTAATTCCGATGCAATTTCTGTGTTTCATCGACAATAAGAAGGTCAGGGGGATACAGTAAACCTGAAGTGAAGCATCCGAATCCATAACTAGTGTCACAGGAATGGTTCAAACATAGTTAGTAAATAGAGTCAGTCTTCTAGTACTTCAGTGGGCATTGTGCCTTTTGTATTTAATTCCGATGCAATTTCTGTGTTTCATCGTCAATAAGAAGGTCAGAGGCATACTGTAAACCTGAAGTGAAGCATCGGAATCTATAACTAGTGTCACAGGAGTGGTTCAAAACATAGTCAGTACGAAGAGTCAGTCTTTATGTACCTAAGTCTGCATTGTGCCTTTTGTGTTTAATTCCGATGCAATTTCTGTGTTTCATCGTCAATAAGAAGGTCCAAGGGATACAGTAAACCTGAAGTGAAGCATCGGAATCTATAAATAGTGTCACAGGAATGGTTCAAAACATAGACAGTAGGATGAGTCAGTCTTCTTGTACTTAAGTTGGCATTGTGCCTCTTGTATTTAATTCCGATGCCGTTTCTGTGTTTCATCGTCAATAAGAAGGTCCAAGGGATGCAGTAAACCAGGAGTGTAGCATCGGAATCTATAACTAGTGTCACAGGAATGCTTCAAATCATAGACAGTAAGAAGAGTCAGTCCTCGTGTACTTAAGTCGGCATTTTGCCTTTTGTATTTAATTCGGATGCAATTTCTGTGTTTCATTGTCAATAAGAAGGTCCAAGGGATACAGTAAACCTTTAGTGAAGCATCGGAATCTATAACTAGTGTCACAGGAATGGTTCAAATCATAGACACTTAAAAGAGTCAGTTTTCGTGTACTTAAGTAGTCATTTTGCCCTTTGTATTTAATCCCGATGCAATTTCTGTGATTCATCGTCAATAAGAAGGTCCAAGGGATACAGTAAAACTGAAGTCAAGCATCGGAATCTATAACCAGTGTCACAGGAATGGTTCAAAGCATAGCCAGTAAGAAGAGTCAGTCTTCTTGTACTTCAGTAGCCATTGTGGCGTTTCTATTTAATTCCGATGCAATTTCTGTGTTTCATCGTCAATAAGAGGGCCAGAGGGATACAGTAAACATGAAGTGAAGCATCGGGATCTATAACTAGTGTCATAGGAGTGGTTCAAAACATAGTCAGTAAGAAGAGTCAGTCCTCTTGTCCTTAAGTCGGCATTGTGCCTTTTGTATTTAATTCCGATGAATTTTCTGTCTTTCATCGTCAATAAGAAGGTCCAAGGGATACAGTTAACCTGGAGTGAAGCATCGGAATCTATAACAAGTGTCACAGGAATGGTTCAAAACATAGACAGTACGAAGAGTCAGTCTTCTTGTACTTAAGTCGGCATTGTGCCTTTTCTATTTAATTCCGTTGCAATTTCTCGTTTCATCGTCAATAAGAAGGTACAAGGGATACAGTAAAACTGGAGTGAAGCATCGGAATCTATAACTAATGTCAATGGAATGGTTCAAAACACAGACAGTAAGAAGAGTCTGTCTTCTTGTACTTAATTCGGCATTGTGCCATTTGTATTTAATTCCGATGCAATTTCTGTGTTTCATCGTCAATAAGAACGTCCAGGGGATACAGTAAACCTGAGGTGAAGCATCGAAATCTATAACTAGTGTCACAGGAATGGTTCGAATCATAGTCAGTAGGAAGAGTCGATCTTCATGTACTTAAGTTGGCATTGTGCCTTTTGTATTTAATTCCGATGCAGTTTCTGTGTTTCATCGTCAATAAGAAGGTCCAAGGAATACAGTAAACCTGAAGTGAAGCATCGGAATCTATAACTAGTGTCACAGGAATGGTTGAAACATAGACAGTAAGAAGAGTCAGTCTTCTTGTACTTAAGTCGGCATTGTGCCTTTTGTATTTAATTCCGATGCAATTTCTGTGTTTCATCGTCAAAAAGAAGGTCAGAGGGATACAGTAAACCTGAAGTGAAGCATCGCAATCTGTAACTAGTGTCACAGGAATGGTTCAAAACATAGTCAGTAAGAAGAGTCAGTCTTCTTGTACTTATGTCGGCATTGTGCCTTTCGTATTTAATTCCGATGCAATTTCTGTGTTTCATCGTCAATAAGAAGGTCAGAGGGATACAGTAAACCTGAAGTCAAGCATCTGAATCTATAACTAGTGTCACAGGAATGGTTCAAAACATAGCCAGTAAGAAGAGTCAGTCTTCTTATACTTAGGTAGGCATTGTGGCGTTTCTATTTAATTCTGATGCAATTTCTGTGTTTCATCGTCAATAAGAAGGTCAGAGGGATACAGTAAACCTGAAGTGTAGCATCGGGATCTATAACTAGTGTCACAGGAATGGTTCAAAACATCGTCAGTAAGAAGAGTCAGTTTCTTGTACTTAAGTCGGCATCGTGCCTTTTGTATTTAATTCCGATGCAATTTCTCTGTTTCATCGTCAATAAGAAGTTACAAGGGATACAGTAAACCTGAAATGAAGCATCCGATTCTATAACTAGTGTCACAGGAGTGGTTCAAAACATAGACAGTAAGAAAAGTCAGTCGTCTTGTACTTAAGTCGGCATTGTGCCTTTTTTTATTTAATTCCGATGCAATTTCTGTGTTTCATCGTCAATTAGAAGGTCAGAGGGATACAGTAAACCTGAAGTCAAGCATCCGAATCTATAACTAGTGTCACAGGAATGGTTCAATACATGGTCAGTAAAAAGAGTCAGTCTTCTTGTACTTAAGTCGGCATTGTGCCCTTTGTATTTAATTTCGATGCAATTTTTGTGTTTCATCGTCAATAAGAAGATCAGAGGGGTACAGTAAACCTGAAGTGAAGCATCGGAATCTATAACTAGTGTCACAGGAATGGTTCAAAACATAGTCAGAAAGAAGAGTCACTCTTCTTGTACATAAGTCGGCATTGTGCCTTTTGTGTTTAATTCCGATGCAATTTCTGTGTTTCATCGTCACTAAGAAGGTGCAAGGGATACAGTAAACCTGAAGTGAAGCATCGGAATTTATAACTAGTGTCACAGGAATGGTTAAAAGCATAGACGGTAAGATGAGTCAGTCTTCTTGTACTTAAGTCGGCATTGTGCCTTTTGTATTTAATTCCGATGCAATTTCTGTGTTTCATCTTCAATAAGAAGGTCTAAGGGATACAGTAAACCTCAAGTGAAGCATCGGAATCTATAACTAGCGTCACAGGAAAGGTTCAAACATAGTCAGTAGGAAGAGTCGGTCTTCATGTACTAAAGTCGGCATTGTGCCTCTTGTATTAAATTCCGACGCAATTTCTGTGTGTCATCGTCAATAAGAAGGTCAGTGGGATACAGTAAACCTCAAGTGAAGCATCGGAATTTATAACTAGTGTCACAGGAATGGTTCAAAACATAGACAGTAGGAAGAGTCAGTCTTCTTGTACTTAAGTCGGCATTGTGCCTTTTGTATTTCATTCCCATGCAATTTCTGTGTTTCATCGTCAATAAGAAGGTACAAAGGATACAGAAAAACTGAAGTCAAGCATCGGAATCTATAACTAGTGTCACAGGAATGGTTGAAAACGTAGGCAGTAAGAAGAGTCAGTCTTCTTGTACCTAAGTAGGAATTATGGCGTTTCTATTTAATTCCGATGCAATTTCTGTGTTTCATCATCAATAAGAAGGTCAGAGGGATACAGTAAACCTGAATGAAGCATCGGGATCTATAACTAGTGTCACAGGAATGGTTCAAAACTTATTCAGTAAGAAGAGTCAGTCTTCTTGTACTTAAGTCGGCATTGTGCCTTTTGTATTTAATTCCGATGCAATTTCTGTTTTTCATCGTCAATAAGAAGGTCAAAGGGATACAGTAAACCTCAAGTGAAGCATCGCAATCTATAACTAGTGTCACTGGAATGGTTCAAAACATAGTACGAAAAGTCAGTCCTCTTGTACTTAAGTCGGCATTGTGCCTTTTCTATTTAATTCCGATGCAATTTCTGTGTTTCATCGACAATAAGAAGTCAGGGGGGTACAGTAAACCTGAAGTGAAGCATCCGAATCCATAACTAGTGTCACAGGAATGGTTCAAACATAGTTAGTAAATAGAGTCAGTCTTCTAGTACTTCAGTGGGCATTGTGCCTTTTGTATTTAATTCCGATGCAATTTCTGTGTTTCATCGTCAATAAGAAGGTCAGAGGCATACAGTAAACCTGAAGTGAAGCATCGGAATATATAACTAGTGTCACAGGAGTGGTTCAAAACATAGCCAGTATGAAGAGTCAGTCTTTATGTACCTAAGTCTGCATTGTGCCTTTTGTGTTTAATTCCGATGCAATTTCTGTGTTTCATTGTCAATTAGAAGGTCCAAGGGATACAGTAAACCTGAAGTGAAGCATCGGAATCTATAACTAGTGTCACAGGAATGATTCAAAACATAGACAGTAGGATGAGTCAGTCTTCTTGTACTTAAGTTGGCATTGTGCCTCTTGTATTTAATTCCGATGCCGTTTCTGGGTTTCATCGTCAATAAGAAGGTCCAAGGGATGCAGTAAACCAGGAGTGTAGCATCGGAATCTATAACTAGTGTCACAGGAATGCTTCAAATCATAGACAGTAAGAAGAGTCAGTCCTCGTGTACTTAAGTCGGCATTTTGCCTTTTGCATTTAATTCCGATGCAATTTCTGTGTTTCATCGTCAATAAGAAGGTTCAAGGAATACAGTAAACCTGAAGTGAAGCATCGGAATCTATAACTAGTGTCACAGGAATGGATCAAACATAGACAGTAAGAAGAGTCAGTCTTCCTGTACTTAAGTCGGCATTGTGCCCCTTGTATTTAATTCCGATGCAATTTCTTTGTTTCATCGTCAATAAGAAGGTCAGAGGGCTACAGTAAACCTGAAGTGAAGCATCGGAATCTATAACTTGTGTCACAGGAATGTTTAAAACATAGACAGTAGGAAGAGTCAGTCTTCTTGTACTTAAGTCGGCATTGTGCCTTTTGTATTTAAATCGGATGCCATTTCTGTGTTTCCTCGTCAATAAGAAGGTCCAAGGGATGCAGTAAACCAGGAGTGTAGCAGCGGAATCTATAACTAGTGTCACAGGAATGCTTCAAATCATAGACAGTAAGAAGAGTCAGTCCTCGTGTACTTAAGTCGGCATTTTGCCTTTTGTATTTAATTCCGATGCAATTTCTGTTTTTCATCGTCAATAAGAAGGTCAAAGGGATACAGTAAACCTCAAGTGAAGCATCGCAATCTATAACTAGTGTCACTGGAATGGTTCAAAACATAGACAGTACGAAAAGTCAGTCGTCTTGTACTTAAGTCGGCATTGTGCCTTTTCTATTTAATTCCGATGCAATTTCTGTGTTTCATCGACAATAAGAAGGTCAGGGGGATACAGTAGACCTGAAGTGAAGCATCCGAATCCATAACTAGTGTCACAGGAATGGTTCAAACATAGTTAGTAAATAGAGTCAGTCTTCTAGTACTTCAGTGGGCATTGTGCCTTTTGTATTTAATTCCGATGCAATTTCTGTGTTTCATCGTCAATAAGAAGGTCAAAGGCATACAGTAAACCTGAAGTGAAGCATCGGAATCTATAACTAGTGTCACAGGAATGGTTCAAAACATAGTCAGTATGAAGAGTCAGTCTTTATGTACCTAAGTCTGCATTGTGCCTTTTGTGTTTAATTCCGATGCAATTTCTGTGTTTCATCGTCAATGAGAAGGTCCAAGGGATACAGTAAACCTGAAGTGAAGCATCGGAATCTATAACTAGTGTCACAGGAATGATTCAAAACATAGACAGTAGGATGAGTCAGTCTTCTTGTACTTAAGTTGGCATTGTGCCTCTTGTATTTAATTCCGATGCCGTTTCTGTGTTTCATCGTCAATAAGAAGGTCCAAGGGATTCAGTGAACCAGGAGTGTAGCATCGGAATCTATAACTAGTGTCACAGGAATGCTTCAAATCATAGACAGTAAGAAGAGTCAGTCCTCGTGTACTTAAGTCGGCATTTTGCTTTTGTATTTAATTCCGATGCAATTTCTGTGTTTCATCGTCAATAAGAAGGTTCAATGAATACAGTAAACCTGAAGTGAAGCATCGGAATCTATAACTAGTGTCACAGGAATGGATCAAACATAGACAGTAAGAAGAGTCAGTCTTCCTGTACTTAAGTCGGCATTGTGCCCCTTGTATTTAATTCCGATGCAATTTCTGTGTTTCATCGTCAATAAGAAGGTCAGAGGGCTACAGTAAACCTGAAGTGAAGCATCGGAATCTATAACTTGTGTCACAGGAATGTTTAAAACATAGACAGTAGGAAGAGTCAGTCTTCTTGTACTTAAGTCGGCATTGTGCCTTTTGTATTTAATTCCGATGCCATTTCTGTGTTTCATCGTCAATTAGAAGGTCCAAGGGATGCAGTAAACCAGGAGTGTAGCAGCGGAATCTATAACTAGTGTCACAGGAATGCTTCAAATCCTAGACAGTAAGAAGAGTCAGTCCTCGTGTACTTAAGTCGGCATTTTGCCTTTTGTATTTAATTCCGATGCAATTTCTGTGTTTCATCGTCAATAAGAAGGTCAGAGGGATGCAGTAAACCTGAAGTGAAGCATCGGAATCTATAACTAGTGTCACAGGAATGGTTCAAACATAGTCAGTAAGAAGAGTCAGTCTTCTTGTACTTAAGTCGGCATTGTGCCTTTTCTATTTAATTCCGATGCAATTTCTGTGTTTCATCGTCAATTAGAAGCTCAGAGGGATACAGTAAACCTGAAGTCAAGCATCCGAATCTATAACTATTGTCACAGGAATGGTTCAAAACATAGTCAGTAAAAAGAGTCAGTCTTCTTGTACTTAAGTCGGCATTGTGCCCTTTGTATTTAATTTCGATGCAATTTTTGTGTTTCATCGGCAATAAGAAGATGAGAGGGGTACTGTAAACCTGAAGTGAAGCATCGGAATCTATAACTAGTGTCACAGGAATGGTTCAAACATAGTCAGTAAGAAAAGTCAGTCTTCTTGTACATAAATCGGCATTGTGCCTTTTGTGTTTAATTCCGATGCAATTTCTGTGTTTCATCGACAATAAGAAGGTCCAAGGGATACAGTAAACCTGAAGTGAAGCATCGGAATCTATAACTAGTGTTACACGAATGGGTCAAAACATTGACGGTAAGATGAGTCAGTCTTCTTGTACTTAAGTCAGCATTGTGCCTTTTGTATTTAATTCCGATGCAATTTCTGTGTTTCATCGTCAGTAAGAAGGTCTAAGGGATACAGTAAACCTCAAGTGAAGCTTCGGAATCTATAACTAGTGTCACAGGAAAGGTTCAAAGCATAGTCAGTAGGAAGAGTCGGTCTTCATGTACTGAAGTCGGCATTGTGCCTTTTGTAGTAAATTCCGACACAATTTCTGTGTGTCATCGTCAATAAGAAGGTCAGTGGGATACAGAAAACCTCAAGTGAAGCATCGGAATCTATAACTAGTGTCACAGGAATGGTTCAAGACATAGACAGTACGAAAGTCAGTCGTCTTGTACTTAAGTCGGCATTGTGCCTTTTCTATTTCATTCCGATGCAATTTCTGTGTTTCATCGTCAATAAGAAGGACCGAGGGACACAGAAAAACTGAAGTCAAGCATCGGAATCTATAACTAGTGTCACAGGAATGGTTCAAAACGTAGCCAGGAAGAAGAGTCAGTCTTCTTGTACCTAAGTAGGAATTGTGGCGTTTCTATTTAATTCCGATGCAATTTCTGTGTTTCATCATCAATAAGAAGGTCAGAGGGATACAGTAAACCTGAATGAAGCATCGGGATCTATAACTAGTGTCACAGGAATGGTTCAAAACATAGACAGTAAGAAGAGTCAGTCTTCTTGTACTTAAGTCGGCATTGTGCCTTTTGTATTTAATTCCGATGCATTTTCTGTTTTTCATCGTCAATAAGGAGGTCCAAGGGATACAGTAAACCTGAAGTGAAGCATCGGAATCTATAACTAGTGACACAGGAATGGTTCAAAACATAGACAGTACGAAAAGTCAGTCGTCTTGTACTTAAGTCGGCATTGTGCCTTTTCTATTTAATTCCGATGCAATTTCTGTGTTTCATCGACAATAAGAAGGTCAGGGGGATACAGTAAACCTGAAGTGAAGCATCCGAATCCATAACTAGTGTCACAGGAATGGTTCAAACATAGTTAGTAAATAGAGTCAGTCTTCTTGTACTTCAGTCAGCATTGTGCCTTTTGTATTTAATTCCGATGCAATTTCTGTGTTTCATCATCAATAAGAAGATCAGAGGGATACAGTAAACCTGAAGTGAAGCATCGGAATCTATAACTAGTGTCACAGGAATGGTTCAAAACATAGTCAGTATAAAGAGTCAGTCTTTATGTACCTGAGTCTGCATTGTGCCTTTTGTGTTTAATTCCGATGCAATTTCTGTGTTTCATCGTCAATAAGAAGGTCCAAGGGATACAGTAAACCTGAAGTGAAGCATCGGAATCTATAACTAGTGTCACAGGAATGGTTCAAAACATAGACAGTAGGAAGAATCAGTCTTCTTGTACTTAAGGTGGCATTGTGCATTTTGCATTTAATACCGATGCCATTTCTGTGTTTCATCGTCAATAAGAAGTTCCAAGGGATGAAGTAAACCAGGAGTGTAGCATCGGAATCTATAACTAGTGTCACAGGAATGGTTCAAATCATAGACAGTAAGAAGAGTCAGTCCTCGTGTACTTAAGTCGGCATTTTGCTTTTTGTATTTGATTCCGATGCAATTTCTGTGTTTCATCGTCATTAAGAAGGTCCAAGGAATACAGTATACCTAAAGTGAACCAACGGAATCTATAACTAGTGTCACAGGAATGGTTCAAACATAGACAGTAAGAAGAGTCAGTCTTCTTGTACTTAAGTCGGCATTGTGCCTCTTGTATTTAATTCCGATGCAATTTCTGTGTTTCATCGGCAATAAGAAGGTCAGAGGGATACAGTAAATCCGAAGTAAAGCTTCGGAATCTATAACTAGTGTCACAGCAATGGTTCAAAACATAGACAGTAGGAAGAGTCAGTCTTCTTGTACTTAAGTCGGCATTGTGCCTTTTGTATTTAATTCCGATGCCATTTCTGTGTTTCATCGTCAATAAGAAGGTCCAAGGGATGCAGTAAACCAGGAGTGTAGCATCGGAATCTATAACTAGGGTCACAGGAATGCTTCAAATCATAGACAGTAAGAAGAGTCAGTCGTCGTGTACTTAAGTCTGCATTTTGCCATTTGTATTTAATTCCGATGCAATTTCTGTGTTTCATCGTCAATAAGAAAGTCCAAGCAATACAGTAAACCTGAAGTGAAGCATCGTAATCTATAACTAGTGTCACAGGAATGGTTCAAACATAGACAGTAAGAAGAGTCAGTCTTCTTGTACTTAAGTCGGCATTGTGCCTTTTGTATTTAATACCGATGCAATTTCTGTGTTTCATCGTCAATAAAAAGTTCAGAGGGATACAGTAAACCTGAAGTGAAGCATCGCAATCTATAACTAGTGTCACAGGAATGGTTCAAAACATAGTCAGTAAGACGAGTCAGTCTTCTTGTACTTAAGTCGGCATTGTGCCTTTCGTATTTAATTCCGATGCAATTTCTGTGTTTCATCGTCAATAAGAAGGTCGGAGGGATACAGTAAACCTGAAGTCTAGCATCGGAATCTATAACTAGTGTCACAGGAATGGTTCAAACATAGTCAGTAAGAAGAGTCAGTCTTCTTGTACTTAAGTCGGCATTGTGCCTTTCGTATTTAATTCCGATGCAATTTCTGTGTTTCATCGTCAATAAGAAGGTCAGAGGGATACAGTAAACCTGAAGTCAAGCATCGGAATCTATAACTAGTGTCACAGGAATGGTTCAAACATAGAGAGTAAGAAGAGTCAGTCTTCTTGTACTTAAGTCGGCATTGTGCCTTTTGTATTTAATTCCGATGCAATTTCTGTGTTTCATCGTCAATAAGAAGGTCAGAGGGATACAGTAAACCTGAAGTGAAGCATCGTAATCCATAACTAGTGTCATAGGAATAGTTCAAAGCATAGTCAGTAGAAGAGTCAGTCATCTTGTACTTAAGTCGGCATTGTGCCTTTCGTATTTAATTCCAATGCAATTTCTGTGTTTCATCGTCACTAAGAAGGTCCAAGGGATACAGTAAACCTGAAATGAAGCATCTGATTCTATAACTAGTGTCACAGGAATGGTTCAAAGCATAGACAGTAAGAAAAGTCAGTCGTCTCGTTCTTAAGTCGGCATTGTGCCTTTTCTATTTAATTCCGATGCAATTTCTGTGTTTCATCGTCAATTAGAAGGTCAGAGGGATACAGTAAACCTGAAGTCAAGCATCCGAATCTATAACTAGTGTCACAGGAATGGTTCAAAACATAGTCAGTAAGAAGAGTCAGTCTTCTTTTACTTAAGTCGGCATTGTGCCCTTTGTATTAAATTTCGATGCAATTTTTGTGTTTCATCGTCAATAAGAAGATCAGAGGGGTACAGCAAACATGAAGTGAAGCATCGGATTCTATATCTAGTGTCACAGGAATGGTTCAAAGCATAGTCAGTAAGAAGAGTCAGTCTTCTTGTACATAAGTCGGCATTGTGCCTTTTGTGTTTAATTCCGATGCAATTTCTGTGTTTCATCGACAATAAGAAGGTCCAAGGGATACAGTAAACCTGAAGTGAAGCATCGGAATCTATAACTAGTGTTACACGAATGGGTCAAAACATTGACGGTAAGATGAGTCAGTCTTCTTGTACTTAAGTCAGCATTGTGCCTTTTGTATTTAATTCCGATGCAATTTCTGTGTTTCATCGTCAGTAAGAAGGTCTAAGGGATACAGTAAACCTCAAGTGAAGCTTCGGAATCTATAACTAGTGTCACAGGAAAGGTTCAAAGCATAGTCAGTAGGAAGAGTCGGTCTTCATGTACTGAAGTCGGCATTGTGCCTTTTGTATTAAATTCCGACACAATTTCTGTGTGTCATCGTCAATAAGAAGGTCAGTGGGATACAGAAAACCTCAAGTGAAGCATCGGAATCTATAACTAGTGTCACAGGAATGGTTCAAGACATAGACAGTACGAAAGTCAGTCGTCTTGTACTTAAGTCGGCATTGTGCCTTTTCTATTTCATTCCGATGCAATTTCTGTGTTTCATCGTCAATAAGAAGGACCGAGGGACACAGAAAAACTGAAGTCAAGCATCGGAATCTATAACTAGTGTCACAGGAATGGTTCAAAACGTAGCCAGGAAGAAGAGTCAGTCTTCTTGTACCTAAGTAGGAATTGTGGCGTTTCTATTTAATTCCGATGCAATTTCTGTGTTTCATCATCAATAAGAAGGTCAGAGGGATACAGTAAACCTGAATGAAGCATCGGGATCTATAACTAGTGTCACAGGAATGGTTCAAAACATAGACAGTAAGAAGAGTCAGTCTTCTTGTACTTAAGTCGGCATTGTGCCTTTTGTATTTAATTCCGATGCATTTTCTGTTTTTCATCGTCAATAAGGAGGTCCAAGGGATACAGTAAACCTGAAGTGAAGCATCGGAATCTATAACTAGTGACACAGGAATGGTTCAAAACATAGACAGTACGAAAAGTCAGTCGTCTTGTACTTAAGTCGGCATTGTGCCTTTTCTATTTAATTCCGATGCAATTTCTGTGTTTCATCGACAATAAGAAGGTCAGGGGGATACAGTAAACCTGAAGTGAAGCATCCGAATCCATAACTAGTGTCACAGGAATGGTTCAAACATAGTTAGTAAATAGAGTCAGTCTTCTTGTACTTCAGTCAGCATTGTGCCTTTTGTATTTAATTCCGATGCAATTTCTGTGTTTCATCATCAATAAGAAGATCAGAGGGATACAGTAAACCTGAAGTGAAGCATCGGAATCTATAACTAGTGTCACAGGAATGGTTCAAAACATAGTCAGTATAAAGAGTCAGTCTTTATGTACCTGAGTCTGCATTGTGCCTTTTGTGTTTAATTCCGATGCAATTTCTGTGTTTCATCGTCAATAAGAAGGTCCAAGGGATACAGTAAACCTGAAATGAAGCATCTGATTCTATAACTAGTGTCACAGGAATGGTTCAAAGCATAGACAGTAAGAAAAGTCAGTCGTCTCGTTCTTAAGTCGGCATTGTGCCTTTTCTATTTAATTCCGATGCAATTTCTGTGTTTCATCGTCAATTAGAAGGTCAGAGGGATACAGTAAACCTGAAGTCAAGCATCCGAATCTATAACTAGTGTCACAGGAATGGTTCAAAACATAGTCAGTAAGAAGAGTCAGTCTTCTTTTACTTAAGTCGGCATTGTGCCCTTTGTATTAAATTTCGATGCAATTTTTGTGTTTCATCGTCAATAAGAAGATCAGAGGGGTACAGCAAACATGAAGTGAAGCATCGGATTCTATATCTAGTGTCACAGGAATGGTTCAAAGCATAGTCAGTAAGAAGAGTCAGTCTTCTTGTACATAAGTCGGCATTGTGCCTTTTGTGTTTAATTCCGATGCAATTTCTGTGTTTCATCGACAATAAGAAGGTCCAAGGGATACAGTAAACCTGAAGTGTAGCATCGGAATCAATAACTAGTGTCACAGGAATGGTTCAAAACATAGTCGGTAAGATGAGTCAGTCTTCTTGTACTTAAGTCGGCATTGTGCTTTTGGATTTAATTCCGATGCAATTTCTGTGTTTCATCGTCAAGAAGAAGGTCTAAGGGATACAGTAAACCTCAAGTGAAGCATCGGAATCTATAACTAGTGTCACAGGAATGGTTCAAAACATAGACAGTAGGAAGAGTCAGTCTTCTTGTACTTAAGTCGGCATTGTAACTTTTGTATTTAATTCCAATGCAATTTCTGTGTTTCATCGTCAATAAGAAGGTCCAAGGGATACAGAAAAACTGAAGTCAAGCATCGGAATCTATAAGTAGTGTCCCAGGAATGGTTCAAAACGTAGCCAGTAAGAATAGTCAGTCTTCTTGTACCTAAGTAGTAATTGTGGCGTTTCTATTTTATTCCGATGCAATTTCTGTGTTTCATCATCAATAAGAAGGTCAGAGGGATACAGTAAACCTGAATGAAGCATCGGGATCTATAACTAGCGTCACAGGAATGGTTCAAAACATAGTCAGTAAGAAGAGTCAGTCTTCTTGTACTTAAGTCGGCATTGTTCCTTTTGTATTTAATTCCGATGGAATTTCTGTTTTTCATCTTCAATAAGGAGGTCCGAGGGATACAGTAAACCTGAAGTGAAGCATCGGCATCTATAACTAGTGTCACAGGAATGGTTCAAAACACAGACAGAACGAAAAGTCAGTCGTCTTGTACTTAAGTCGGCATTGTGCCTTTTCTATTTAATTCCGATGCAATTTCTGTGCTTCATCGACATTAAGAAGGTCAGGGGGATACAGTAAACCTGAAGTGAAGCATCCGAATCCATAACTAGTGTCACAGGAATGGTTCAAAACATAGTTAGTAAATAGAGTCAGTCTTCTTGTACTTCATTCGGCATTGTGCCTTTTGTATTTAATTCCGATGCAATTTCTGTGTTTCATCGTCAACAAGAAGGTCAGAGGGATACAGTAAACCTGAAGTGAAGCATCGGAATCTATAACTAGTGTCACAGGAATGGTTCAAAACATAGTCAGTATGAAGAGTCAGTCTTTATGTACCTAAGTCTGCATTGTGCCTTTTGGGTTTAATTCCGATGCAATTTCTGTGTTTCATCGTCAATAAGAACGTCCAAGGGATACAGTAAACCTGAAGTGAAGCATCGGAATCTATAACTAGTGTCACAGGAATGGTTCAAAACATAGACAGTAGGAAGAGTCAGTCTTCTTGTACTTAAGTCGGCATTGTGCATTTTGTATTTAATTCCGATGTCATTTCTGTGTTTCATCGTCAATAAGAAGGTCCAAGGGATACAGTAAACCTGGAGTGTAGCATCGGAATCTATAAGTAGTGTCACAGGAATGGTTCAAAACATAGACAGTAGGAAGAGTCAGTCTTCGTGTACTTATGTCGGCATTTTGCCTTTTGCATTTAATTCCGATGCAATTTCTGTGTTTCATCGTCAATAACAAGGTCCAAGGGATACAGTAAACCTGGAGTGAAGCATCGGAATCTATACCTAGTGTCAACGGAATGCTTCAAAACATAGTCAGTCAGAAGAGTCAGTCTTCTTGTCCTTAAGTCGGCATTGTGCATTTTGTATTTAATTCCGATGTCATTTCTGTGTTTCATCGTCAATAAGAAGGACCAAGGGATACAGTAAACCTGGAGTGAAGCATCGGAATCTATAGCTTGTGTCACATGAATGGTTCAAAACATAACATTAAGAAGAGACAATCTTCTTGTCCTTAAGTCGGCATTGTGCCTTTTGTATTTAATTCCGATACAATATCTGTGTTTCACCGTCAATAAGATGCTCAGAGGGATACAGTAAACCTGAAGTGAAGCATTGGAATCTGTAGCTAGTCTCACAGGAATGGTTCAAATCATAGTCAGTAAGAAGAGTCAGTCTTCTTGTCCTTAAGTCGGCATTGTGCCTTTTGTATTGAATTCCGATGCAATTTCTGTGTTTCATCGTCAATAAGAAGGACCAAGGGATACAGTAAACTTGGAGTGAAGCATCGGAATCTATAACTAGTGTCACAGAAATGGTTCAAAACTTAGACAGTAAGAAGAGTCGGTCTTCTCGTTCTTAAGTCGGCATTGTGCCTTTTGTATTTAATTCTGATGCAATTTCTGTGTTTTATCGCCAATAAGAAGGTCCGAGGGATGCAGTAAACCTCGAGTGAAGCATCGGCGTCTATAACTAGTGTCACAGGAATGGTACAAATCATAGACAGTAAGAAGAGACAGACTTCTTTTACTTAAGTCGACATTGTGTTTTGTATTTAATTCCGATGCAATTTCTGTGTTTCATCGTCAATAAGAACGTCCAAGGGATACAGTAAACTTCTAGTGAAGCATCGGAGTCAATAAGTAGTGTCACAGGACTGGTTCAAAGATAGACAGTAAGAAGAGTCAGTCTTCTTGTACTTAATTCGGCATTGTGCCTTTTGTATTTAATTCCGATGCAATTTCTGTGTTTCATCGTCAGTAAGGAGGTCAGAGGGATACAGTAAACCTGAAGTGAAGCCTCGGAATCCATAACTAGTGTCACAGAAATGGTTCAAAACATAGTCAGTAAGATGAGACAGTTTTCTTGTACTTATGTCGGCATTGTGCCTTTTGAATTTAATTCCGATGCAATTTCTGTGTTTTATCGTCAACAAGAAGGTGAGAGGGATACAGTAAACCTAAAGTGAAGCATCGGAAACTATAACTAGTGTCACATGAATGGTTCAAAACATAGTCAGTATGAAGAGTCAGTCTTTATGTACCTAAGTCTGCATTGTGCCTTTTGGGTTTAATTCCGATGCAATTTCTGTGTTTCATCGTCAATACGAAGGTCCAAGGGATACAGTAAATCTGATGTGAAGCATCGGAATCTATGACTAGTGTCACAGGAATGGTTCAAAACATAGACAGTAGGGAGAGTCAGTCTTCTAGTACTTATGTCGGCATTGTGCCTTTTCTATTTAATTCCGCTGCAATTTCTGTTTTTCATCGTCAATAAGACGGTCAGAGGGATACAGTAAACCTGAAGTAAAGCATCGGAATCTATAACTAGTGTCACAGGAATGGTTCAAAACATAGACAGTAGGAAGAGTCAGTCTTCTTGTACTTAAGGTGGCATTGTGCCTTTTGTATTTAATACCGATGCCATTTCTGTGTTTCATCGTCAATAAGAAGGACCAAGGGATGCAGTAATCCAGGAGTGTAGCATCGGAGTCTATAACTAGTGTCACAGGAATGCTTCAAATCATAGACAGTAAGAAGAGTCAGTCCTCGTGTACTTAAGTCGGCATTTTGCTTTTTGTATTTAATTCCGATGCAATTTCTGTGTTTCATCGTCAATAAGAAGGTCCAAGGAATACAGTATACCTAAAGTGAACCAACGGAATCTATTACTAGTGTCACAGGAATGGTTCAAACATAGACAGTAAGAAGAGTCAGTCTTCTTGTACTTAAGTCGGCACCGTGCTTCTTGTATTTAATTCCGATGCAATTTCTGTGTTTCATCGTCAATAAGAAGGTCAGAGGGATACAGTAAATCCGAAGTAAAGCTTCGGAATCTATAACTAGTGTCACAGCAATGGTTCAAAACATAGACAGTAGGAAGAGTCAGTCTTCTTGTACTTAAGTCGGCATTGTGCCTTTTGTATTTAATTCCGATGCCATTTCTGTGTTTCATCGTCGATAAGAAGGTCCAAGGGATGCAGTAAACCAGGAGTGTAGCATCGGAATCTATAACTAGTGTCACAGGAATGTTTCAAATCATAGACAGTAAGAAGTGTCAGTCGTCGTGTACTTAAGTCTGCATTTTGCCTTTTGTATTTAATTCCGATGCAATTTCTGTGTTTCATCGTCAATAAGAAGGTCCAAGCAATACAGTAAACCTGAAGTGAAGCATCGGAATCTATAACTAGTGTCACAGGAATGGTTCAAACATAGACAGTAAGAAGAGTCAGTCTTCTTGTACTTAAGTCGGCATTGTGCCTTTTGTATTTAATTCCGATGCAATGTCTGTGTTTTATCGTCAATAAAAAGTTCAGAGGGATACAGTAAACCTGAAGTGAAGCATCGCAATCTATAACTAGTGTCACAGGAATGGTTCAAAACATAGTCAGTAAGACGAGTCAGTCTTCTTGTACTTAAGTCGGCATTGTGTATTTCGTATTTAATTCCGATGCAATTTCTGTGTTTCATCGTCAATAAGAAGGTCGGAGGGATACAGTAAACCTGAAGTCAAGCATCGGATTCTATAACTAGTGTCACAGGATTGGTTCAAAACATAGTCAGTAAGAAGAGTCAGTCTTCTTGTACTTAAGTCGGAATTGTGCCTTTCGTATTTAATTCCGATGCAATTTCTGTGTTTCATCATCAATAAGAAGGTCAGTGGGATACAGTAAACCTGAAGTCAAGCATCGGAATCTATAACTAGTGTCATAGGAATAGTTCAAAACATAGTCAGTAGAAGAGTCAGTCTTCTTGTACTTAAGTCGGCATTGTGCCTTTCGTATTTAATTCCGATGCAATTTCTGTGTTTCATCGTCCATAAGAAGGTCCAAGGGATACAGTAAACCTGAAATGAAGCATCTGATTCTATAACTAGTGTCACAGGAATGGTTCAAAGCATAGACAGTAAGAAAAGTCAGTCGTCTCGTACTTAAGTCGGCATTGTGCCTTTTCTATTTAATTCCGATGCAATTTCTGTGTTTCATCGTCAATTAGAAGGTCAGAGGGATACAGTAAACCTGATGTCAAGCATCCGAATCTATAACTAGTGTCACAGGAATGGTTCAAAACATAGTCAGTAAGAAGAGTCAGTCTTCTTTTACTTAAGTCGGCATTGTGCCCTTTGTATTTAATTTCGATGCAATTTTTGTGTTTCATCGTCAATAAGAAGATCAGAGGGGTACAGCAAACCTGAAGTGAAGCATCGGATTCTATAACTAGTGTCACAGGAATGGTTCAAAGCATAGTCAGTAAGAAGAGTCAGTCTTCTTGTACATAAGTCGGCATTGTGCCTTTTGTGTTTAATTCCGATGCAAATTCTGTGTTTCATTGACAATAAGAAGGTCCAAGGGATACAGTAAACCTGAAGTGTAGCATCGGAATCTATAACTAGTGTCACAGGAATGGTTCAAAACATAGTCGGTAAGATGAGTCAGTCTTCTTGTACTTAAGTCGGCATTGTGCTTTTGGATTTAATTTCGATGCAATTTCTGTGTTTCATCGTCAATAAGAAGGTCTAAGGGATACAGTAAACCTCAAGTGAAGCATCGGAATCTATAACTAGTGTCACTGGAAAGGTTCAAAATATAGTCAGTAGGAAGAGTCGGTCTTCATGTACTAAGTAGGCATTGTGCCTTTTGTATTAAATTCCGACGCAATTTCTGTGGGTCATCGTCAATAAGAAGGTTAGTGGGATACAGTAAACCTCAAGTGAAGCATCGGAATCTATAACTAGTGTCACAGGAATGGTTCAAAACATACACAGTAGGAAGAGTCAGTCTTCTTGTACTTAAGTCGGCATTGTAACTTTTGTATTTAATTCCAATGCAATTTCTGTGTTTCATCGTCAATAAGAAGGTCCAAGGGATACAGAAAAACTGAAGTCAAGCATCGGAATCTATAAGTAGTGTCACAGGAATGGTTCAAAACGTAGCCAGTAAGAAGAGTCAGTCTTCTTGTACCTAAGTAGTAATTGTGGCGTTTCTATTTTATTCCGATGCAATTTCTGTGTTTCATCATCAATAAGAAGGTCAGAGGGATACAGTAAACCTGAATGAAGCATCGGGATCTATAACTAGTGTCACAGGAATGGTTCAAAACATAGTCAGTAAGAAGAGTCAGTCTTCTTGTACTTAAGTCGGCATTGTTCCTTTTGTATTTAATTCCGATGGAATTTCTGTTTTTCATCTTCAATAAGGAGGTCCGAGGGATACAGTAAACCTGAAGTGAAGCATCGGCATCTATAACTAGTGTCACAGGAATGGTTCAAAACACAGACAGTACGAAAAGTCAGTCGTCTTGTACTTAAGTCGGCATTGTGCCTTTTCTATTTAATTCCGATGCAATTTCTGTGCTTCATCGACAATAAGAAGGTCAGGGGGGTACAGTAAACCTGAAGTGAAGCATCCGAATCCATAACTAGTGTCACAGGAATGGTTCAAAACATAGTTAGTAAATAGAGTCAGTCTTCTTGTACTTCAGTCGGCATTGTGCCTTTTGTATTTAATTCCGATGCAATTTCTGTGTTTCATCGTCAACAAGAAGGTCAGAGGGATACAGTAAACCTGAAGTGAAGCATCGGAATCTATAACTAGTGTCACACGAATGGTTCAAAACATAGTCAGTATGAAGAGTCAGTCTTTATGTACCTAAGTCTGCATTGTGCCTTTTGGGTTTAATTCCGATGCAATTTCTGTGTTTCATCGACAATAAGAAGGTCAGGGGGGTACAGTAAACCTGAAGTGAAGCATCCGAATCCATAACTAGTGTCACAGGAATGGTTCAAAACATAGTTAGTAAATAGAGTCAGTCTTCTTGTACTTCAGTCGGCATTGTGCCTTTTGTATTTAATTCCGATGCAATTTCTGTGTTTCATCGTCAACAAGAAGGTCAGAGGGATACAGTAAACCTGAAGTGAAGCATCGGAATCTATAACTAGTGTCACACGAATGGTTCAAAACATAGTCAGTATGAAGAGTCAGTCTTTATGTACCTAAGTCTGCATTGTGCCTTTTGGGTTTAATTCCGATGCAATTTCTGTGTTTCATCGTAAATAAGAAGGTCCAAGGGATACAGTAAACCTGAAGTGAAGCATCGGAATCTATAACTAGTGTCACAGGAATGGTTGAAAACATAGACAGTAGGAAGACTCAGTCTTCTTGTACTTAAGTCGGCATTGTGCATTTTGTATTTAATTCCGATGCCATTTCTGTGTTTAATCGTCAATAAGAAGGTCCAAGGGATACAGTAAACCTGGAGTGTAACATCGGAATCTATAAGTAGTGTCACAGGAATGGTTCAAATCATAGTCAGTAAGAAGAGTCAGTCTTCTTGTCCTTAAGTCGGCATTGTGCCTTTTGTATTGAATTCCGATGCAATTTCTGTGTTTCATCGTCAATAAGAAGGACCAAGGGATACAGTAAACCTGGAGTGAAGCATCGGAATCTATAACTAGTGTCACAGAAATGGTTCAAAACTTAGACAGTAAGAAGAGTCGGTCTTCTCGTTCTTAAGTCGGCATTGTGCCTTTTGTATTTAATTCTGATGCAATTTCTGTGTTTTATCGCCAATAAGAAGGTCCGAGGGATGCAGTAAACCTCGAGTGAAGCATCGGCGTCTATAACTAGTGTCACAGGAATGGTACAAATCATAGACAGTAAGAAGAGACAGACTTCTTTTACTTAAGTCGACATTGTGTTTTGTATTTAATTCCGATGCAATTTCTGTGTTTCATCGTCTATTAGAAGGTCCAAGGGATACAGTAAACTTGGAGTGAAGCATCGGAGTCAATAAGTAGTGTCACAGGACTGGTTCAAAAATAGACAGTAAGAAGAGTCAGTCTTCTTGTACTTAATTCGGCATTGTGCCTTTTGTATTTAATTCCGATGCAATTTCTGTGTTTCATCGTCAATACGGAGGTCAGAGGGATACAGTAAACCAGAAGTGAAGCATCGGAATCCATAACTAGTGTCACAGAAATGGTTCATAACATAGTCAGTAAGAAGAGACAGTTTTCTTGTACTTATGTCGGCATTGTGCCTTTTGTATTTAATTCCGATGCAATTTCTGTGTTTCATCGTCAATAAGAAGGTCCAAGGGATACAGTAAATCTGATGTGAAGCATCGGAATCTATGACTAGTGTCACAGGAATGGTTCAAAACATAGACAGTAGGGAGAGTCAGTCTTCTAGTACTTATGTCGGCATTGTGCCTTTTCTATTTAATTCCGCTGCAATTTCTGTTTTTCATCGTCAATAAGACGGTCAGAGGGATACAGTAAACCTGAAGTAAAGCATCGGAATCTATAACTAGTGTCACAGGAATGGTTCAAATCATAGACAGTAAGAAGAGTCAGTCTTCTTGTACTTAAGGTGGCATTGTGCCTTTTGTATGTAATACCGATGCCATTTCTGTGTTTCATCGTCAATAAGAAGGACCAAGGGATGCAGTAAACCAGGAGTGTAGCATCGGAATCTATAACTAGTGTCACAGGAATGCTTCAAATCATAGACAGTAAGAAGAGTCAGTCCTCGTGTACTTAAGTCGGCATTTTGCTTTTTGTATTTAATTCCGATGCAATTTCTGTGTTTCATCGTCAATAAGAAGGTCCAAGGAATACAGTATACCTAAAGTGAACCAACGGAATCTATAACTAGTGTCACAGGAATGGTTCAAACATAGACAGTAAGAAGAGTCAGTCTTCTTGTACTTAAGTCGGCATTGTGCCTTTTGTATTTAATTCCGATGCAATTTCTGTGTTTCATCGTCAATAAGAAGGTCAGAGGGATACAGTAAACCTGAAGTGAAGCATCGGAATCTATAACTAGTGTCACAGGAAAGGTTCAAAATATAGTCAGTAGGAAGAGTCGATCTTCATGTACTAAGTAGGCATTGTGCCTTTTGTATTAAATTCCGACGCAATTTCTGTGGGTCATCGTCAATAAGAAGGTTAGTGGGATACAGTAAACCTCAAGCGAAGCATCGGAATCTATAACTAGTGTCACAGGAATGGTTCAAAACATACACAGTAGGAAGAGTCAGTCTTCTTGTACTTAAGTCGGCATTGTAACTTTTGTATTTAATTCCAATGCAATTTCTGTGTTTCATCGTCAATAAGAAGGTCCAAGGGATACAGAAAAACTGAAGTCAAGCATCGGAATCTATAAGTAGTGTCACAGGAATGGTTCAAAACGTAGCCAGTAAGAAGAGTCAGTCTTCTTGTACCTAAGTAGGAATTGTGGCGTTTCTATTTTATTCCGATGCAATTTCTGTGTTTCATCATCAATAAGAAGGTCAGAGGGATACAGTAAACCTGAATGAAGCAACGGGATCTATAACTAGCGTCACAGGAATGGTTCAAATCATAGTCAGTAAGAAGAGTCAGTCTTCTTGTACTTAAGTCGGCATTGTTCCTTTTGTATTTAATTCCGATGGAATTTCTGTTTTTCATCTTCAATAAGGAGGTCCGAGGGATACAGTAAACCTGAAGTGAAGCATCGGCATCTATAACTAGTGTCACAGGAATGGTTCAAAACACAGACAGTACGAAAAATCAGTCGTCTTGTACTTAAGTCGGCATTGTGCCTTTTCTATTTAATTCCGATGCAATTTCTGTGCTTCTTCGACAATAAGAAGGTCAGGGCGATACAGTAAACCTGAAGTGAAGCATCCGATTCCATAACTGGTGTCACAGGAATGGTTCAAAACATAGTTAGTAAATAGAGTCAGTCTTCTTGTACTTCAGTCGGCATTGTGCCTTTTGTATTTAATTCCGATGCAATTTCTGTGTTTCATCGTCAACAAGAAGGTCAGAGGGATACAGTAAACCTGAAGTGAAGCATCGGAATCTATAACTAGTGTCACAGGAATGGTTCAAAACATAGTCAGTATGAAGAGTCAGTCTTTATGTACCTAAGTCTGCATTGTGCCTTTTGGGTTTAATTCCGATGCAATTTCTGTGTTTCATCGTCAATAAGAAGGTCCAAGGGATACAGTAAACCTGAAGTGAAGCATCGGAATCTATAACTAGTGTCACAGGAATGGTTCAAAACATAGACAGTAGGAAGAGTCAGTCTTCTTGTACTTAAGTCGGCATTGTGCATTTTGTATTTAATTCCGATGCCATTTCTGTGTTTCATCGTCAATAAGAAGGTCCAAGGGATACAGTAAACCTCGAGTGTAGCATCGGAATCTATAAGTAGTGTCACAGGACTGGTTCAAAAATAGACAGTAAGAAGAGTCAGTCTTCTTGTACTTAATTCGGCATTGTGCCTTTTGTATTTAATTCCGATGCAATTTCTGTGTTTCATCGTCAATAAGGAGGTCAGAGGGATACAGTAAACCTGAAGTGAAGCATCGGAATCCATAACTAGTGTCACAGAAATGGTTCAAAACATAGTCAGTAAGAAGAGACAGTTTTCTTGTACTTATGTCGGCATTGTGCCTTTTGTATTTAATTCCGATGCAATTTCTGTGTTTCATCGTCAATAAGAAGGTCCAAGGGATACAGTAAACCTGGAGTGAAGCATCGGAATCTATAACTAGTGTCACAGCGACGGTTCAAATCATAGACAGTAAGATGAGTCAGTATTCTTGTAGTTAAGTCGGCATTGTGCTTTTTGTATTTATTTCCGATGCAATATCTGTGTGTTTCATCGTCTCTAAGAAGGTCAGAGGGATACAGTAATCCAGAAGTTAAGCATCGGAATCTATAACTAGTGTCACAGAAATTTTTCAAAGCATAGTCAGAAAGAAGAGTCAGTCTTCATGTAGTTAAGTGGGCATTGTGCCTTTTGTATTGAATTCCGATGCAATTTCTGTGTTTCATCGTCAATAAGAAGGTCCAAGGGATACAGTAAATCTGATGTGAAGCATCGGAATCTATGACTAGTGTCACAGGAATGGTTCAAAACATAGACAGTAGGGAGAGTCAGTCTTCTAGTACTTATGTCGGCATTGTGCCTTTTCTATTTAATTCCGCTGCAATTTCTGTTTTTCATCGTCAATAAGACGGTCAGAGGGATACAGTAAACCTGAAGTAAAGCATCGGAAACTATAACAAGTGTCACTGGCATGGCTCAAAGCGTAGACAGTTGGAAGAGTCAGTCTTCATGTAGTTAAGTGGGCATTGTGCCTTTTGTATTGAATTCCGATGCAATTTCTGTGTTTCATCGTCAATAAGAAGGTCCAAGGGATACAGTAAACCTGATGTGAAGCATCGGAATCTATGACTAGTGTCACAGGAATGGTTCAAAACATAGACAGTAGGGAGATTCAGTCTTCTAGTACTTATGTCGGCATTGTGCCTTTTCTATTTAATTCCGCTGCAATTTCTGTTTTTCATCGTCAATAAGACGGTCAGAGGGATACAGTAAACCTGAAGTAAAGCATCGGAAACTATAACAAGTGTCACTGGCATGGCTCAAAACATAGACAGTAAGAAGAGTCAGTCTTCTTAAACTTAAGTCAGCATTGTGCCTTTTCTATTTAATTCCGATGCAATTTCTGTGTTCATAGTCAATAAGAAGGTCAGAGGGATACAGTAAACCTGAAGTGAAGCATCGGAATCTATAACTAGTGTCACAGGAATGGTTCTAACATAGTCAGTAAGAAGAGTCAGTCTTCTTGTACTTAAGTTGGCATTGTGCCTTTCGTATTTAATTCCGATGCAATTTCTGTATTTCACCGGCTTTAAGAAGGTCGGAGGGATACAGTAAACCTGAAGTGAAGCGTCGGAATCTATAACTAGTGTCACAGGAATGGTTCAAAGCATAGTCAGTAAGAAGAGTCAGTCTTCTTGTCCTTAAGTCTTCATTGTGCCTCTTGTATTTAATTCCGATGCAATTGCTCTGTTTCATTGTCAATGAGAAGGTACAAGGGATACAGTTAACCTGGAGTGAAGCATCGGAATCTATAACTAGTGTCACATTAATGGTTCAAAACCTAGACAGTAGGAAGAGTCAGTCTTCTTGTACTTAAAACGGCATTGCGCCTTTTGTATTTAATTCCGATGCCATTTCTGTGTTTCATCGTCAATAAGAAGGTCCAAGGGATGCAGTAAACCAGGAGTGTAGCATCGGAATCTATAACTAGTGT
Source organism: Schistocerca piceifrons (assembly GCF_021461385.2). Taxonomy (NCBI): domain Eukaryota; kingdom Metazoa; phylum Arthropoda; class Insecta; order Orthoptera; family Acrididae; genus Schistocerca; species Schistocerca piceifrons. The sequence goes on along the minus strand of NW_025728027.1, from coordinate 194,511 downwards.
CACAGGAATGCTTCAAATCATAGACAGTAAGAAGAGTCAGTCCTCGTGTACTTATGTCGGCATTTTGCTTTTGTATTTAATTCCGATGCAATTTCTGTGTTTCATCGTCAATAAGAAGGTCCAAGGAATACAGTAAACCTGATGTGAAGCATCTGAAACTATAACTAGTGTCACAGGAATGGTTCAAACATAGACAGTAAGAAGAGTCAGTCTTCTTGTACTTAAGTAGGCATTGTGCCTTTCGTATTTAATTCCGATGCAATTTCTGTGTTTCATCGTCAATAAGAAGGTCAGAGGGATACAGTAAACCTGAAGTCAAGCAACGGAATCTATAACTAGTGTCACAGGAATGGTTCAAAACATAGTCAGTAAGAAGATTCAGTCTTCTTGTACTTAAGTCAGCATTGTGCCTTTCGTATTTAATTCCGATGCAATTTCTGTGTTTCATCGTCAATAAGAAGGTCAGAGGGATACAGTAAACCTGAAGTCAAGCATCGGAATCTATAACTAGTGTCACAGGAATGGTTCAAACATAGACAGTAAGAAGAGTCAGTCCTCTTGTACTTAAGTCGGCATTGTGCCTTTTGTATTTAATTCCGATGCAATTTTTGTGTTTCATCGTCAATAAGAAGGTCAGAGGGATACAGTAAACCTGAAGGGAAGCATCGCAATCTATAACTAGTGCCAAAGGAATGGTTCAAAACATAGTCAGTAAGAAGAGTCAGTCGTCTTGTACTTAAGTCGTCATTGTGCCTTTCGTATTTAAATCCGATGCAATTTCTGTGTTTCATCGTCAATAAGAAGGTCCAAGGGATACAGTAAACCTGAAATGAAGCATCTGATTCTATAACTAGTGTCACAGGAATGGTTCAAAGTATAGACAGTAAGAAAAGTCAGTCGTCTTGTACTTAAGTCGGCATTGTGCCTTTTCTATTTCATTCCGATGCAATTTCTGTGTTTCATCGTCAATAAGAAGATCAGAGGGGTACACTAAACCTGAAGTGTAGCATCGGAATCTATAACTAGTGTCACAGGAATGGTTCAAAGCATAGTCAGTAAGAAGAGTCAGTCTTATTGTACATAAGTCGGCATTGTGCCTTTTGTATTTAACTCCGATGCAATTTCGGTGTTTCATCGTCAATAAGAAGGTCTAAGGGAAACAGTAAACCTCAAGTGAAGCATCGGAATCTATAACTAGTGTCACAAGAAAGGTTCAAAGCATAGTCACTAAGAAGAGTCGGTCTTCATGTACTAAAGTCGGCATTGTGCCTTCTGTATTAAATTCCGACGCTATTTTTGTGTGTCATCGTCAATAAGAAGGTCAGTGGGATACAGTAAACCTCAAGTGAAGCATCGGAATCTATAACTAGTGTCACAGGAATGGTTCAAATCATAGACAGTGGGAAGAGTCAGTCTTCTTGTACTTAAGTCGGCATTGTGCCTTTTGTATTTAATTCCGATGCAATTTCTGTGTTTCATCGTCAATAAGAAGGTCCAAGGGATACAGAAAAACTGAAGTCAAGCATCGGAATCTATAACTAGTGTCACAGGAATGGTTCAAAACGTAGCCAGTAAGAAGAGTCAGCCTTCTTGTACCTAAGTAGGAATTGTGGCGTTTCTATTTAATTCCGATGCAATTTCCGTGTTTCATCATCAATAAGAAGGTCAGAGGGATACAGTAAACCTGAATGAAGCATCGGGATCTATAACTAGTGTCACAGGAATGGTTCAAAACATAGTCAGTAAGAAGAGTCAGTCTCCTTGTACTTAAGTCGTCATTCTGCCTTTTGTATTTAATTCCGATGCCATTTCTGTGTTTCATCGTCAATAAGAAGGTCCAAGGGATGCAGAAAACCAGGAGTGTAGCATCGGAATCTATAACTAGTGTCACAGGAATGCTTCAAATCATAGACAGTAAGAAGAGTCAGACCTCGTGTACTTAAGTCGGCATTTTGCCTTTTGTATTTAATTCCGATGCAATTTCTGTGTTTCATCGTCAATAAGAAGGTCCAAGGGATACAGTAAACCTGGAGTGAAGCATCGGAATCTATAAATAGTGTCACAGGAATGGTTCAAAACATAGACAGTAAGATGAGTCAGTCTTCTTGTACTTTAGTCGGCATTGTGCCTTTTGTGTTTAATTCCAATGCAATTTCTGGGTTTCATCGTCAATATGAAGGTCCAAGGTATACAGTAAACCTGAAGTGAAGCATCGGAATCTATAACTAGTGTCACAGGAATGGTTCAAACATAGTGAGTAAGAGGAGTCAGTCTTCTTGTCTTTAAGTCGGCATTGTGCCTTTTGTATTTATTTCCGATGCAATTTCAGTGTTTCATCGCCAATAAGAAGGTCCAGAGGATACAGTAAACCTTTAGTGTAGGATCGGAATCTATAAGTAGTGTCACAGGAATGGTTCAAAACAGAGACAGTAGGAAGAGTCAGTCTTCGTGTACATATGTCGGCATTTTGCCTTTTGTATTTAATTCCGATGCAATTTCCGTGTTTCATCGTCAATAACAAGGTCCAAGGGATACAGTGAACCCGGAGTGAAGCATCCGAATCTATACCTAGTGTCAACGGAATGCTTCAAAACATAATCAGTCAGAAGAGTCAGTCTTCTTGTACTTTAGTCGGCATTGTGCCTTTTGTATTTAATTCCGATACAATATATGTGTTTCATCTTCAATAAGATGCTCAGAGGGATACAGTAAACCTGAAGTGAAGCATCGGAATCTGGAGCTAGTGTCACAGGAATGTTTCAAATCATAGTCAGTAAGAAGAGCCAGTCTTCTTGTCCTTAAGTCGGCATTGTGCCTTTTGTATTGAATTCCGATGCAATTTCTGTGTTTCATCTTCAATAAGAAGGACCAAGGGATACAGTAAACCTGGAGTGAAGCATCGGAATCTATAACTAGTGTCACAGGGATGGTTCAAATCTTAGACAGTAAGAAGAGTCAGTCTTCTCGTTCTTAAGTCGGCATTGTGCATTTTGTATTTAATTCCGATGCAATATCTGTGTGTTTCATCGTCAATAAGAAGGTCCAAGGGATACAGTAAACCTGAAGTGAAGCATCGGAATCTATAACTAGTGTCACAGGAATGGTTCAAAACATAGTCAGTAAGAAGAGACAGTCTTCTTGTACTTAAGTCTGCATTGTGCCTTTTCTATTTAATTCCGATGCAATTTCTGTGTTTCATCGTCAATAACAAGGCCAACGGTTACAGTAAACCAGGAGTGAAGCATCGGAATCTATAACAAGTGTCAATGGAATGGTTCAAAGCATAGACAGTAAGAAGAGTCAGTCTTCTTGTACTTAAGTCGGCATTGTTCCTTTTGTATTTAACTCCGATGCAATTTCTGTGTTTCATCGTCAATAAGAAAGTCAGAGGGATACAGTAAACCAGAAGTGAAGCATCGGAATCTATAGCTAGTGTCACATGAATGGTTCAAAACGTAGTCAGTGAGAAGAGACAGTCATCTTGTCCTTAAGTCGGCATTGTGCCTTTTGTATTTTATTCCGATGCAATTTCTGTATTTCATCGTCAATACGAAGGTCCAAGGGATACAGTAAACCGGAAGTGAAGCATCGGAATCTATAACTAGTGTCACAGGAAAGGTTTAAAACGTAGACAGTAGGAAGAGTCAGTCTTCTTGTACGTAAGTCGGCATTGTGCCTTTTGTATTTAATTCCGATGCAATTTCTGTGTTTCTTCGTCAATAAGAAGGTCCTAGGTATACAGTAAACCTGAAGTGCAGCATCGGAATCTATAACTAGTGTCACAGGAATGGTTCAAATCATGGACAGTAAGATGAGTCAGTCTTATTGTACTTATGTCGGCATTGTGCCTTTTCTATTTAATTCCGATGCAATTTCTGTGTTTCATCGTCAATAAGAAGGTCAGAGGGATACAATTAACCTGAAGTGAAGCATCGGAATCTATAACTAGTGTCACAGGAATTGTTCAAAACAAAGTCAGTTAGAGGAGTCAGTCTTCTCGCCCTTAAGTCGGCATTGTGCCTTTTGTATTTAATTCCGATACAATATCTGTGTTTCATCGTCAATAAGATGCTCAGAGGGATACAGTAAACCTGAAGTGAAGCATTGGAATCTATAGCTAGTGTCACAGGAATGGTTCAAATCATTGTCAGTAAGAAGAGTCAGTCTTCTTGTCCTTAAGTCGGCATTGTGCCTTTTGTATTTAATTCCAATGCAATTTCGGTGTTTCATCGTCAATAAGAAGGTCCAACGGATACAGTAAACCTCGAGTGACGCATCTGAGTCTATAACTAGTGTCAAAGGAATGGTACAAATCATAGACAGTAAGAAGAGAAAGACTTCTTTTACTTAAATCGACATTGTGTTTTGTATTTAATTCCGATGCAATTTCTGTGTTTCATCGTCAATAAGAAGGTCCAAGGGATACAGTAAACTTGGAGTAAAGCATCGGAGCCAATAAGTAGTGTCACAGGACTGGTTCAAAAATAGACAGTAAGAAGAGTCAGCCTTCTTCTACTTAATTCGGCATTGTGCCTTTTGTATTTAAGTCCGATGCAATTTCTGTGTTTCATCGTCAATATAGAGGTCAGAGGGATACAGTAAACCTGAAGTATAGCATCGGAATCCATAACTAGTGTCACAGAAATGGTTCAAAACATAGTCAGTAAGAAGATTCAGTTTTCTTGTACTTATGTCGGCATTGTGACTTTTGTATTTAATTCCGATGCAATTTCTGTGTTTCATCGTCAATAAGAAGGTCCAAGGTATACAGTAAACCTGGAGTGAAGCATCGGAATCTATAACTAGTGTCACAGGGACAGTTCAAAACATAGACAGTAAGATGAGTCAGTATTCTTGTACTTAAGTCGGCATTGTGCTTTTTGTATTTATTTCCGATGCAATATCTGTGTTTCATCGTCTCTAAGAAGGTCAGAGGGATACAGTAATCCAGACGTTAAGAATCGGAATCCATAACTTGTGTCACAGAAATTTTTCAAAGCATAGTCAGTTAGAAGAGTCAGTCTTCATGTAGTTAAGTCGGCATTGTGCCTTTTGTATCGAATTCCGATGTAATTTCTGTGTTTCATCGTCAATAAGAAGGTCCAAGGGATACAGTAAATCTGATGTGAAGCATCGGAATCTTCGACTAGTGTCACAGGAATGGTTCAAAACATAGACAGTAGGAAGAGTCAGTCTTCTAGTACTTAAGTCGGCATTGTGCCTTTTCTATTTAGTTCCGCTGCAATTTCTGTTTTTCTTCGTCAATAAGACGGTCAGAGGGATACAGTAAACCTGAAGTAAAGCATCGGAATCTATAACTAGTGTCACAGGAATGGTTCAAACATAGTCAGTAAGAAGAGTCAGTCTTCTTGTACTTAATTCGGCATTGTGTCTTTTGTATTTATTTCCGATTCAATTTCTCTGTTTCATAGTCAATACGAAGGTCCAAGGGATACAGTATACCTGAAGAGAAGCATCGGAATCTACAACTAGTGTCACAGGAATGGATCAAAACATAGACAGTAAGAAGAGTCAGTCTTCTTGTATTTAAATCAGAATTGTGCCATTTCAATTTAATTCCGATGCAATTTCTGTGTTCATCGTCAATAAGAAGGTCAGAGGGATACAGTAAACCGGAAGTGAAGTATCCGAATCTATAACTAGTGTCACAGGAATTGTTCAAACATAGTCAGTAAGAAGAGTCAGTCTTCTTGTACTTAAGTTGGCATTGTGCCTTTCGTATTTAATTCCGATGCAATTTCTGTATTTCACCGGCTATAAGAAGGTCAGAGGGATATAGTAAACCTGAAGTGAAGCATCGGAATCTATAACTAGTGTCACAGGAAGGGTTCAAAACATAGTCAGTAAGAAGAGTCAGTCTTCTTCTCCTTAAGTCGGCATTGTGCCTCTTGTATTTAATTCCGATACAATTGCAGTGTTTCATTGTCAATGAGAAGGTCCAAGGGATACAGTAAATCTGAGTGAAGCATCGGAATCTATAACTAGTGTCACAGTAATGGTACAAAACATAGACAGTAGGAAGAGTCAGTTTTCTTGTACTTAAGTCGGCATTGTGCCTTTTGTATTTAATTCCGATGCAATTTCTGTGTTTCATCGTCAATAAGAAGGTCAGAGGGGTAGAGAAAACCTGAAGTGAAGCATCGGAATCCAAAACTAGTGTCACAGGAATGGTTCAAATCATGGACAGTAGGAAGGGCCAGTCTTCTTGTACTTATGTCTGCACTGTGCCCTTTGTATTTAATTCCGATGCAAATTCTGTGTTTCATCGTCAATAAGGATGTCCAAGGTATACAGTAAACCTGGAGTGAAGCATCGGAATCTATAACTAGTGTCACAGGAATGGTTCAATACATAGACAGGAAGAAGAGTCAGTCTTCGTGTACTTAAGACAGCATTTTGCCTTTTGTATTTAAATCCGATGCAATTTCTGTGTTTCATCGTCAATAAGAAGGTCCAATGGATACAGTAAACCTGAAGGGAAGCATCGGAATCTATAACTAGTGTCACAGGAATGTTTCAAAACATAGACAGTAAGAAGAGGCATTCATCTTGTACTTAAGTCGACATTGTGCATTTTCTATTTAATTCCGATGCAATTTCAGTGTTTCATCGTCAATAAGAAGGTCAGAGGGATACAATAACCTGAAGTGTAGCATCGGAATCTATAACTATTGTTACAGGAATGGTTCAAAACATAGTCAGTAAGAACAGTCAGTCTCCTTGTCCTTAAGTCGGAATTTTGCTTTTTGTATTTAATTCCGAAGCAATTTCTGTGTTTCATCGTCAACAAGAAGGTCCAAGGGATACAGTAAACCTGGAGTGTAGCATCGCAATCTATAACTAGTGTCACAGGAATGGTTCAATACATAGACAGGAAGAAGAGTCAGTCTTCGTGTACTTAAGTCGGCATTTTGCCTTTTGTATTTAAATCCGATGCAATTTCTGTTTTTCATCGTCAATAAGAAGGTCCAAGGGATACAGTAAACCTGGATCAAAGCTTCGGAATCTGTAAGTAGTGTCAATGGAATGGTTCAAAACATAGACTGTAAGAAGAGTCAGTCTTCTTGTACCTAAGTCGGCTTTGTGCCTTTTGTATTTAATTCCGATGCAATTTCTGTGTTTCATCGTCAATAAGAAGGTCAGAGGGATACAGTAATCCTGAAGGGAAGCATCGCAATCTATAACTAGTCTCACAGGAATGGTTCAAATCATAGTCAGTAAGAAGAGTCAGTCTTCTTGTACTTAAGCCGTCATTGTGCCTCTTGTATTTAATTCCAATGCAATTTCTGTGTTTCATCGTCAATAAGAAGGTCAGAGGGATACAGTAAACCTGAAGTGACGCATCGGAATCTATAACTAGAGTCACAGGAATGGTTCAAAGCATAGACTGTAAGAAGGGTCAGTCTTCTTGCACTTATGTCGGCATTGTGCCTTTTGTATTTAATTCCAATGTAATTTCTGTGTTTCATCGTCAATAAGAAGGTCCAAGGGATACAGTAAACCAGAAGTGAAGCATCGGAATCTATAACTAGTGTCACAGGAATGGTCCAAAACATAGACAGTAAGAAAAGTCAGTCGTCTTGTACTTAAGTCGGCATTGTGCTTTTTCTATTTAATTCCGATGCAATTTCTGTGTTTCATCGTCAATAAGAAGTTCAGAGGGATACAGTAAACCTGGAGTGAAGCATCGGAATCTATAACTAGTGTCACAGGAATGGTTCAAATCATAGTCATTAAGAAGAGTCAGTCTTCTTGCACTTAAGTCGACATTGTGCCTTTTGTATTTAATTACGATGCAATTGCTGTGTTTCATCGTCAATAAGAAGGTCAAAGGGATACAGTAAACCTGGAGTGAAGCATCGGAATCTATAACTAGTGTCACAGGAATGGTTCAAATCATAGTCATTAAGAAGAGTCAGTCTTCTTGCACTTAAGTCGACATTGTGCCTTTTGTATTTAATTCCGATGCAATTTCTGTGTTTCATCGTCAATAAGAAGTTCCAAGGGATACAGTAAACCTCAAGTGAAGCATCGGAATCTATAACTGGAGTCACAGGAATGGTTCAAACATAATCAGTAGGAAGAGTCGTTCTTCATGTACTTAAGTCGGCATTGTGCCTTTTGTATTTAATTCCGATGCAATTTCTGTGCTTCATCGTCAATAAGATGGTCCAAGGGATACAGTAAACCTGGAGTGAAGCGTCGGAACCTATAACTAGTGTCACAGGAATGGTTCAGAACATAGACAGTAAGATGAGTCAGTCTTCTTGTACTTAAGTCGGCATTGTGCCTTTTGTATTTAATTCCGATGCAATTTCTGTGTTTCATCGTCAACAAGAAGGTCAGAGGGATACAGTAATCCTGAAGGGAAGCATCGCAATCTGTAAATAGTCTCACAGGAATGGTTCAAATCATAGTCAGTAAGAAGAGTCAGTCTTCTTGTACTCAAGTCGTCATTGTGCCTCTTGTATTTAATTCCAATGCAATTTCTGTGTTTCATCGTCAATAAGAAGGTCAGAGGGATACAGTAAACCTGAAGTGACGCATCGGAATCTATAACTAGAGTCACAGGAATGGTTCAAAGCATAGACTGTAAGAAGGGTCAGTCTTCTTGCACTTATGTCGGCATTGTGCCTTTTGTATTTAATTCCAATGTAATTTCTGTGTTTCATCGTCAATAAGAAGGTCCAAGGGATACAGTAAACCAGAAGTGAAGCATCGGAATCTATAACTAGTGTCACAGGAATGGTCCAAAACATAGACAGTAAGAAAAGTCAGTCGTCTTGTACTTAAGTCGGCATTGTGCTTTTTCTATTTAATTCCGATGCAATTTCTGTGTTTCATCGTCAATAAGAAGCTCAGAGGGATACAGTAAACCTGAAGTGAAGCATCCGAATCTATAACTAGTGTCACATGAATGGTTCAAAGCATAGTCAGTAAAAGGAGTCAGTCTTCTTGTACTTAAGTCGGCATTGTGCCTCTTATATTTAATTCCGAGGCAATTTCTGTGTTTCATCGTCAATAAGAAGGTCCAAGGGAAACAGTAAAGCTGAAGTGAAGCATCGGAATCTATAACTAGTGTCACAGGAATGGTTCAAAACATAGACAGTAGGAAGAGTCAGTCTTCATGTACTTAAGTCGGCATTGTGCCTTTTGTATTTAATTCCAATGCAATTTCTGTGTTTCATCGTCAATAAGAAGGTCAGAGGGATACAGTAAACCTGAAGTTAAGCATCGGAATCTATAACTAGTGTCACAGGAATGGTTCAAATCATAGTCAGTAGGAAGTGTCGGTCTTCATGTACTTAAGTCGGCATTGTGCCTTTTGTATTTAATTCCGATGCAATTTCTGTGTTTCATCGTCAATAAGAAGGTCAGATGGATACATCTAACCTGAAGGGAAGCATCGCAATCTGTAACTAGTCTCACAGGAATGGTTCAAATCATAGTCAGTAAGAAGAGTCTGTCTTCTTGTACTTAAGTCGGCATTGTGCCTCTTGTATTTAATTCCGATGCCATTTCTGAGTTTCATCGTCAATAATAAGGTCAGAGGGATACAGTAAACCTGAAGTGACGCATCGGAATCTATAACTAGTGTCACAGGAATGGTTCAAATCATAGTCAGTAGGAAGTGTCGGTCTTCATGTACGTAAGTCGGCATTGTGCCTTTTGTATTTAATTCCAATGCAATTTCTGTGTTTCATCGTCAATAAGAAGGTCAGAGGGATACAGTAAACCTGAAGTGAAGCATCGCAATCTATAACTAGTCTCACAGGAATGGTTCAAAACATAGTCAGTAAAAGGAGTCAGTCTTCTTGTACTTAAGTCGGCATTGCGCCTTTTGTATTTAATTCCGAGGCAATTTCTGTGTTTCATCGTCAATAAGAAGGTCCAAGGGATACAGTAAACCTCAAGTGAAGCATCGGAATCAATAACTAGTGTCACAGGAATGGTTGAAATCATAGTCTGTAGGAAGTGTCGGTCTTCATGTACTTAAGTCGGCATTGTGCCTTTTGTATTTAATTCCGATGTAATTTCTGTATTTCATCGTCAATAAGAAGGTCAGAGGGATACAGTAAACCTGAAGGGAAGCATCGCAATCTATAACTAGTCTCACAGGAATGGTTCAAATCATAGTCAGTAAGAAGAGTCAGTCTTCTTGTACTTAGGTCGGCATTGTGCCTCTTGTATTTAATTCCGATGCAATTTCTGTGTTTCATCGTCAATAAGAAGGTCAGAGGGATACAGTAAACCTGAAGTGACGCATCGGAATCTATAACTAGTGTCACAGGAAAGGTTCAAATCATAGTCAAAAGGAAGTGTCAGTCTTCATGTACTTAAGTCGGCATTGTCCGTTTTGTATTTAATTCCGATGCAATTTCTGTGTTTCATCGTCAATAAGAAGGTCAGAGGGATACAGTAAACCTGAAGGGAAACATCGCAATCTATAACTAGTCTCACAGGAATGGTTCAAAGCATAGTCAGTAAAAGGAGTCAGTCTTCTTGTACTTAAGTCGGCATTGTGCCTTTTGTATTTAATTCCGAGGCAATTTCTGTGTTTCATCATCAATAAGAAGGTCCAAGGGATACAGTAAACCTGAAGTGAAGCATCGGAATCTATAACTAGTGTCACAGGAATGGTTCAAAACATAGACAGTAGGAAGAGTCAGTCTTCTTGTACTTAAGTCGGCATTGTGCCTTTTCTATTTAATTCCGATGCAATTTCTGTGTTTCATCGTCAAAAAGTAGGTCAGAGGGGTACAGTAAAGCTGAAGTGAAGCATCGGAATCTATAACTAGTGTCACAGGATTGTTTCAAAACATAGTCAGTAAGAGGAGTCAGTCTTTTTGTACTTAAGTCGGCAGTGTGCCTATTGTGATAATTCCGATGCGATTTCTGTATTTCATCGTCAATAAGAAGGTCCAAGGGATACAGTAAACCTGAAGTGAAGCATCGGAATCTATAACTAGTGTCACAGGAATGGTTCAGAACATTGACAGTAAGATAAGTCAGTCTACTTGTACTTAAGTCGGCATAGTGCCTTTTGTATTTAATTTCGATGCAATTTCTGTGTTTCATCGTCAATAAGAAGGTCCAAGAGATACAGTAAACCTCAAGTTAAGCATCGGAATCTATAACTAGTGTCACAGGAATGGTCCAAAACATAGACAGTAAGAAAAGTCAGTCGTCTTGTACTTAAGTCGGCATTGTGCTTTTTCTATTTAATTCCGATGCAATTTCTGTGTTTCATCGTCAATAAGAAGCTCAGAGGGATACAGTAAACCTGAAGTGAAGCATCCGAATCTATAACTAGTGTCACATGAATGGTTCAAATCATAGTCAGTAAAAGGAGTCAGTCTTCTTGTACTTAAGTCGACATTGTGCCTCTTATATTTAATTCCGAGGCAATTTCTGTGTTTCATCGTCAATAAGAAGGTCCAAGGGAAACAGTAAAGCTGAAGTGAAGCATCGGAATCTATAACTAGTGTCACAGGAATGGTTCAAAACATAGACAGTAGGAAGAGTCAGTCTTCATGTACTTACGTCGGCATTGTGCCTTTTGTATTTAATTCCAATGCAATTTCTGTGTTTCATTGTCAATAAGAAGGTCAGAGGGATACAGTAAACCTGAAGTTAAGCATCGGAATCTATAACTAGTGTCACAGGAATGGTTCAAATCATAGTCAGTAGGAAGTGTCGGTCTTCATGTACTTAAGTCGGCATTGTGCCTTTTGTATTTAATTCCGATGCAATTTCTGTGTTTCATCGTCAATAAGAAGGTCAGATGGATACATCTAACCTGAAGGGAAGCATCGCAATCTGTAACTAGTCTCACAGGAATGGTTCAAATCATAGTCAGTAAGAAGAGTCGGCATTCTGCCTCTTGTATTTAATTCCGATGCCATTTCTGTGTTTCATCGTCAATAATAAGGTCAGAGGGATACAGTAAACCTGAAGTGACGCATCGGAATCTATAACTAGTGTCACAGGAATGGTTCAAATCATAGTCAGTAGGAAGTGTCGGTCTTCATGTACGTACGTCGGCATTGTGCCTTTTGTATTTAATTCCAATGCAATTTCTGTGTTTCATCGTCAATAAGAAGGTCAGAGGGATACAGTAAACCTGATGTGACGCATCGGAATCTATAACTAGTGTCACAGGAAAGGTTCAAATCATAGTCTAAAGGAAGTGTCGGTCTTCATGTACTTAAGTCGGCATTGTCCGTTTTGTATTTAATTCCGATGCAATTTCTGTGTTTCATCGTCAATAAGAAGGTCAGAGGGATACAGTAAACCTGAAGGGAAACATCGCAATCTATAACTAGTCTCACAGGAATGGTTCAAAGCATAGTCAGTAAAAGGAGTCAGTCTTCTTGTACTTAAGTCGGCATTGTGCCTTTTGTATTTAATTCCGAGGCAATATCTGTGTTTCATCGTCAATAAGAAGGTCCAAGGGATACAGTAAACCTGAAGTGAAGCATCGGAATCTATAACTAGTGTCACAGGAATGGTTCTAAACATAGACAGTAGGAAGAGTCAGTCTTCTTGTACTTAAGTCGGCATTGTGCCTTTTCTATTTTAATCCGATGCAATTTCTGTGTTTCATCGTCAAAAAGTAGGTCAGAGGGGTACAGTAAAGCTGAAGTGAAGCATCGGAATCTATAACTAGTGTCACAGGAATGTTTCAAAACATAGTCAGTAAGAGGGGTCAGTCTTTTTGTACTTAAGTCGGCAGTGTGCCTATTGTGATAATTCCGATGCGATTTCTGTATTTCATCGTTAATAAGAAGGTCCAAGGGATACAGTAAACCTGAAGTGAAGCATCAGAATCTATAACTAGTGTCACAGGAATGGTTCAGAACATTGACAGTAAGATAAGTCAGTCTACTTGTACTTAAGTCGGCATAGTCCCTTTTGTATTTAATTTCGATGCAATTTCTGTGTTTCATCGTCAATAAGAAGGTCCAAGAGATACAGTAAACCTCAAGTTAAGCATCGGAATCTATAACTAGTGTCACAGGAATGGTTCAAAACATAGTCAGTAGGAAGAGTCGGTCTTCATGTACTTAAGTCGGCATTGTGCCTTTTGTATTTAATTCCGATGCAATTTCTGTGCTTCATCGTCAATAAGAAGGTCCAAGGGATACAGTAAACCTGGAGTGAAGCGTCGGAATCTATAACTAGTGTCAGAGGAATGGTTCAGAACATAGACAGTAAGATGAGTCGGTCTTCATGTACTTAAGTCGGCATTGTGCCTTTTGTATTTAATTCCGATGCAATTTCTGTGCTTCATCGTCAATAAGAAGGTCCAAGGGATACAGTAAACCTGAAGGGAAGCATCGCAATCTATAACTAGTCTCACAGGAATGGTTCAAATCATAGTCAGTAAGAGGAGTCAGTCTTCTTGTACTTAAGTCGGCATTGTGCCTCTTGTATTTAATTCCGATGCAATTTCTGTGTTTCATCGTCAATAAGAAGGTCAGAGGGATACAGTAAACCTGAAGTGACGCATCGGAATCTATAACTAGTGTCACAGGAATGGTTCAAATCATAGTCAGTAGGAAGTGTCGGTCTTCATGTACGTAAGTCGGCATTGTGCCTTTTGCATTTAATTCCGATGCAATTTCTGTGTTTCATCGTCAATAAGAAGGTCAGAGGGAAACAGAAAACCTGAAGTGAAGCATCGGAATCTATAACTAGTGTCACAGGAATGTTTCAAAACATAGACAGTAGTAAGAGTCAGTCTTCTTGTACTTAAGTCGGCACTGTGCCTTTTCTATTTAATTCCGATGCAATTTCTGTGTTTCATAGTCAAAACGTAGGTCAGACGGGTACAGTAAAGCTGAAGTGAAGCATCGGAATCTATAACTAGTGTCACAGGAATGGTTCAAAACATAGTCAGTAAAAGGAGTCAGTCTTCTTGTACTTAAGTCGGCATTGTGCATTTTGCATTTAATTCCGAGGCAATTTCTGTGTTTCATCGTCAATAAGATGGTCCATGGGACACAGTAAACCTGAAGTGAAGCATCGGAATCTATAACTAGTGTCACAGGAATGGTTCAAAGCATAGACAGTAGGAAGAGTCAGTCTTCTTGTACTTAAGTCGGCATTGTGCCTTTTCTATTTAATTCCGATGCAATTTCTGTGTTTCATCGTCAATAAGTAGGTCAGAGGGATACAGTTAACCTGAAGGGAAGCATCGCAATCTATAACTAGTCTCACAGGAATGGTTCAAATCATAGTCAGTAAGAGGAGTCAGTCTACTTGTACTTAAGTCGGCATTGTGCCTCTTGTATTTAATTCCGATGCAATTTCTGTGTTTCATCGTCAATAAGAAGGTCAGAGGGATACAGTAAACCTGAAGTGACGAATCGGAACCTATAACTAGTGTCACAGGAATGGATCAAATCATAGTCAAAAGGAAGTGTCGGTCTTCATCTACTTAAGTCGGCATTGTGCCCTTTGTATTTAATTCCGATGTAATTTCTGTGTTTCATCGTCAATAAGAACGTCAGAGGGATACAGTAAACCTGAAGGGAAGCATCGCAATCTATAACTAGTCTCACAGGGATGGTTCAAATCATAGTCTGTAAGAAGTGTCAGTCTTCTTGTACTGAAGTCGGCTTGTGCCTCTTGTATTTAATTCCAATGCAATTTCTGTGTTTCATCGTCAATAAGAAGGTCAGAGGGATACAGTAAACCTGAAGTGACGCATCGGAATCTATAACTAGTGTCACAGGAATGGTTCAAATCATAGTCAAAAGCAAGTGTCGGTCTTCATGTACTTAAGTCGGCATTGTCCCTTTTGTATTTAATTCCGAGGCAATTTCTGTGTTTTATCGTCAATAAGAAGGTCCAAGGGATACAGTAAACCTGAAGTGAAGCATCGGAATCTATAACTAGTGTCACAGGAATGGTTCAAAGCATAGACAGTAGGAAGGGTCAGTCTTCTTGTACTTAAGTCGGCATTGTGCCTTTTCTATTTAATTCCGATGCAATTTCTGTGTTTCATCGTCATAAAGTAGGTCAGAGGGGTACAGTAAAGCTGAAGTGAAGCATCGGAATCTATAACTAGTGTCACAGGAATGGTTCAAAACATAGTCAGTAAGAGGAGTCAGTCTTTTTGTACTTAAGTCGGCAGTGTGCCTATTGTGTTAATTCCGATGCAATTTCTGTGCTTCATCGTCAATAAGAAGGTCCAAGGGATACAGTAAACCTGGAGTGAAGCGTCGGAATCTATAACTAGTGTCACAGGAATGGTTCAGAACATAGACAGTAAGATGAGTCAGTCTCCTTGTACTTAAGTCGGCATTGTGCCTTTTCTATTTAATTCCGATGCAATTTCTGTGTTTCATCGTCAAAAAGTAGGTCAGAGGGGTACAGTAAAGCTGAAGTGAAGCATCGGAATCTATAACTAGTGTCACAGGAATGGTTCAAAACATAGTCAGTAAGAGGAGTCAGTCTTTCTGTACTTAAGTCGGCAGTGTTCCTATTGTGTTAATTCCGATGCGATTTCTGTATTTCATCGTCAATAAGAAGGTCCAAGGGATACAGTAAACCTGAAGTGAAGCATCGGAATCTATAACTAGTGTCACAGGAATGGTTCAAAACGTTGTCAGTAAGAGGAGTCAGTCTTTCTGTACTTAAGTCGGCAGTGTTCCTATTGTGTTAATTCCGATGCGATTTCTGTATTTCATCGTCAATAAGAAGGTCCAAGGGATACAGAAAACCTCAAGTGAAGCATCGGAATCTATAACTAGTGTCACAGGAATGGTTCAAAACATAGTCAGTAGGAAGAGTCGGTCTTCATGTACTTAAGTCGGCATTGTGCCTTTTGTATTTAATTCCGCTGCAATTTCTGTGCTTCATCGTCAATAAGAAGGTCCAAGGGAAACAGTAAACCTGGGGTGAAGCGTCGGAATCTATAAGTAGGGTCACAGGAATGGTTAAAACAAAGACAGTAAGAAGAGTCAGTCACCTTGTACTTAAATCGGCATTGTGCCCTTGGTATTAAATTCCGATGCAATTTCTGTGTTTCATCGTCAATAAGAAGGTCCAAGGGATACAGTAAACCTCAAGTGAAGCTTCGGAATCTATAACTAGTGTCACAGGAACGGTTCAAACATAGTCAGTAGGAAGAGTTGGTCTTCATGTCCTTAAATCGGCATTGTGCCTTTTGTATTTAATTCCGATGCAATTTCTGTGTTTCATCGTCAATAAGAAGGTCCAAGGGATACAGTAAACCTCAAGTGAAGCATCGGAATCGATAACTAGTGTCACAGGAATGGTTCAAAACATAGTCAGTAGGAAGAGTCGGTCTTCATGTACTTAAGTCGGCATTGTGCCTTTTGTATTTAATTCCGATGCAATTTCTGTGCTTCATCGTCAATAAGAAGGTCCATGGGATACAGTAAACCTGGAGTGAAGCGTCGGAGTCTATAACTAGTGTCACAGGAATGGTTCAGAACATAGACAGTAAGATGAGTCAGTCTCCTTGTACTTAAGTCGGCATTGTGCCTTTTGCATTTAATTCCGATGCAATTTCTGTGTTTCATCGTCAATAAGAAGTTTCAAGGGATACTGTAAACCTCAAGTGAAGCATCGGAATCTATAACTAGTGTAACAGGAATGGTTCAAATCATAGTCACTAGGAAGTGTCGGTCTTCATGTACTTAAGGCGGCATTGTGCCTTTTGTATTTAATTCCGATGCAATTTCTGTGTTCCATCGTCAATAAGAAGGTCAGAGAGATACAGTTAACCTGAAGGGAAGCATCGCAATCTATAACTAGTCTCACAGGAATGGTTGAAATCATAGTCAGTAAGAAGAGTCAGGCTTCTTGTACTTAAGTCGGCATTGTGCCTCTTGTATTTAATTCCGATGCAATTTCTGTGTTTCATCGTCAATAAGAAGGTCAGAGGGATACAGTAAACCTGAAGTGACGCATCGGAATCTATAACTAGTGTCACAGGAATGGTTCAAATCATAGTCAGTAGGAAGTGTCGGTCTTCATGTACTTAAGTCGGCATTGTGCCTTTTGTATATAATTCCGATGCGATTTCTGTGTTTCATCGTCAATAAGAAGGTCAGAGGGATACAGTAAACCTGAAGTGAAGCATCGCAATCTATAACTAGTCTCACAGGAATGGTTCAAAACATAGTCAGTAAAAATAGTTAGTCTTCTTGTACTTAAGTCGGCATTGTGCCTTTTGTATTTAATTCCGAGGCAATTTCTGTGTTTCATCGTCAATAAGAAGGTCCAAGGGATACAGTAAACCACAAGTGAAGCATCGGAATCTATAACTAGTGTCACAGGAATGGTTCAAATCTTAGTCAGTAGGAAGAGTCGGTCTTCATGTACTTAAGTCGGCATTGTGCCTTTTGTATTTAATTCCGATGCAATTTCTGTGTTTCATCGTCAATAAGAAGGTCAGAGGGATACAGTAAACCTGAAGGGAAGCATCACAATCTATAACTAGTCTCACAGGAATAGATCAAATCATAGTCAGTAAGAAGGGTCAGTCTTCTTGTACTTAAGTCAGCACTGTCCCACTTGTATTTAATTCCGATGCAATTTCTGTGTTTCATCGTCAATAACAAGGTCAGAGGGATACAGTAAACCTGAAGTGACGCATCGGAATCTATAACTAGTGTCACAGGAATGGTTCAAATCATAGTCAGTAGGAAGTGTCGGTCTTCATGTACTTAAGTCGACATTGTGCCATTTGTATTTATTTCCGATGCGATTTCTGTGTTTCATCGTCAATAAGAAGGTCAGAGGGATACAGTAAACCTGAAGTGAAGCATCGCAATCTATAACTAGTCTCACAGGAGTGGTTCAAAACATAGTCAGTAAAAGGAGTTAGTCTTCTTGTACGTAAGTCGGCATTGTGCCTTTTGTATTTAATTCTGAGGCAATTTCTGTGTTTCATCGTCAATAAGAAGGTCCAAGGGATACAGTAAACCTCAAGTAAAGCATCGGAATATATAACTAGTGCCACAGGAATGGTTCAAATTATAGTCAGTAGGAAGTGTCGGTCTTCATGTACTTAAGTCGGCATTGTGCCTTTTGTATTTAATTCCGATGCAATTTCTGTATTTCATCGTCAATAAGAAGGTCAGGGGGATACAGTAAACCTGAAGGGTAGCATCACAATCTATAACTAGTCTCACAGGAATAGTAGGAATCATAGTCAGTAAGAAGAGTCAGTCTTCTTGTACTTAACTCGGCATTGTCCCTCTTGTATTTAATTCCGATGCAATTTCTGTGTTTCATCGTCAATAACAAGGTCAGAGAGATACAGTAAACCGGAAGTGACGCATCGGAATCTATATCTAGTGTCACAGGAATGGTTCAAATCATAGTCAGTAGGAAGTGTCGGTCTTCATGTACTTAAGTCGGCATTGTGCCTTTTGTATTTAATTCCGATGCTATTTCTGTGTTTCATCGTCGATAAGAAGGTCAGAGGGATACAGTAAACCTGAAGGGAAGCATCGCAATCTATAACTAGTCTCACAGGAATGGTTCAAATCATAGTCAGTAAAAGGAGTCACTCTTCTTGTACTTAAGTCGGCATTGTGCCTTTTGTATTTAATTCCGATGCAATTTCTGTGTTTCATCGTAAATAAGAAGGTCCAAGGGATACAGTAAACCTCTAGTGAAGCATCGGAATCTATAACTAGTGTCACAGGAATGGTTCAAAACATAGTCAGTAGGAAGAGTCGGTCTTCATGTACTTAAGTCGGCATTGTGCCATTTGTATTTAATTCCGATGCAATTTCTGTGCTTCATCGTCAATAAGAAGGTCCAAGGGATACAGTAAACCTGGAGTGAAGCGTCGGAATCTATAACTAGTGTCACAGCAATGGTTCAGAACATAGACAGTAAGATGAGTCAGTCTTCTTGTACTTAAGTCGGCATTGTGACTTTTGCATTTAATTCCGATGCAATTTCTGTGTTTCATCGTCAATAAGAAGGTCCAAGGGACACAGTAAACCTCAAGTGAAGCATCGGAATCCATAACTAGTGTCACAGGAATGGTTCAAATCATAGTCAGTAACAAGTGTCGGTCTTCATGTACGTAAGTCGGCATTGTGCCTTTTGTATTTAATTCCGATGCAATTTCTGTGTTTCATCGTCAATAAGAAGGTCCAAGGGAAACAGTAAACCTGGAGTGAAGCGTCGGAATCTATATCTAGTGTCACAGGAATGGTTAAAACATAGACAGTAAGAAGAGTCAGTCTTCCTTGTACTTAAATCGGCATTGTGCCCTTGGTATTAAATTCCGATGCAATTTCTGTCTTTCATCGTCAATAAGAAGGTCCAAGGGATACAGTAAACCTCAAGTGAAGCATCGGAATCTATAACTAGTGTCACAGTAACGGTTCAAACATAGTCAGTAGGAAGGGTTGGTCTTCATGTACTTAAATCGGCATTGAGCCTTTTGTATTTCATTCCGATGCAATTTCTGTGCTTAATCTTTAATAAGAAGGTCCAAGGGATACAGTAAACCTGGAGTGAAGCATCGGAATCTATATCTAGTGTCACAGGAATGGTTCAGAACATAGACAGTAAGATGAGTAAGTCTCCTTGTACTTATGTCGGCATTGTGCCTTTTGCAATTAATTCCGATGCAATTTCTGTGTTTCATCGTCAATAAGAAGGTCCAAGGTATACAGTAAACCTCAAGTGAAGCATCGGAATCTATAACTAGTGTCACAGGAATGGTTCAAATCATTGTCGGTAGGAAGAGTCGGTCTTCATGTACTTAAGCCGGCATTGTGCGTTTTGTATTTAATTCCGATGCAATTTCAGTGTTTCATCGTCAATAAGAAGGTCAGGGGGATACAGTTAACCTGAAGGGAAGCATCGCAATCTATAACTAGTCTCACAGGAATAGTAGGAATCATAGTCAGTAAGAAGAGTCAGTCTTCTTGTACTTAACTCGGCATTGTCCCTCTTGTATTTAATTCCGATGCAATTTCTGTGTTTCATCGTCAATAACAAGGTCAGAGGGATACAGTAAACCGGAAGAGACGCATCGGAATCTATATCTAGTGTCACAGGAATGGTTCAAATCATAGTCAGTAGGAAGTGTCGGTCTTCATGTACTTAAGTCGGCATTGTGCCTTTTGTATTTAATTCCGATGCGATTTCTGTGTTTCATCGTCAATAAGAAGGTCAGAGGGATACAGTAAACCTGAAGGGAAGCATCGCAATCTATAACTAGTCAGTAAAAGGAGTCACTCTTCTTGTACTTAAGTCGGCATTGTGCCTTTTGTATTTAATTCCGATGCAATTTCTGTGTTTCATCGTCAATAAGAAGGTCCAAGGGATACAGTAAACCTCAAGTGAAGCATCGGAATCTATAACTAGTGTCACAGGAATGGTTCAAAACATAGTCAGTAGGAAGAGTCGGTCTTCATGTACTTAAGTCGGCATTGTGCCTTTTGTATTTAATTCCGATGCTATTTCTGGGCTTCATCGTCAATAAGAAGGTCCAAGGGATACAGTAAACCTGGAGTGAAGCGTCGGAATCTATAACTAGTGTCACAGGAATGGTTCAGAACATAGACAGTAAGATGAGTCAGTCTTCTTGTACTTAAGTCGGCATTGTGACTTTTTCATTTAATTCCGATGCAATTTCTGTGTTTCATCGTCAATAAGAAGGTCCAAGGGAAACAGTAAACCTCAAGTGAAGCATCGGAATCCATAACTAGTGTCACAGGAATGGTTCAAATCATAGTCAGTAACAAGTGTCGGTCTTCATGTACGTAAGTCGGCATTGTGCCTTTTGTATTTAATTCCGATGCAATTTCTGTGTTTCATCGTCAATAAGAAGGTCCAAGGGAAACAGTAAACCTGGAGTGAAGCGTCGGAATCTATAACTAGTGTCACAGGAATGGTTAAAACATAGACAGTAAGAAGAGTCAGTCTTCCTTGCACTTAAATCGGCATTGTGCCCTTTGTATTAAATTCCGATGCAATTTCTGTGTTTCGTCGTCAATAAGAAGGTCCAAGGGATACAGTAAACCTCAAGTGAAGCATCGGAATCTATCACTAGTGTCACAGGAATGGTTCAGAACATAGACAGTAAGATGAGTAAGTCTCCTTGTACTTAAGTCGGCATTGTGCCTTTTGCAATTAATTCCGATGCAATTTCTGTGTTTCATCGTCAATAAGAAGGTCCAAGGGATACAGTAAACCTCAAGTGAAGCATCGGAATCTATAACTAGTGTCACAGGAATGGTTCAAATCATTGTCGGTAGGAAGAGTCGGTCTTCATGTACTTAAGGCGGCATTGTGCCTTTTGTATTTAATTCCGATGCAATTTCAGTGTTTCATCGTCAATAAGAAGGTCAGGGGGATACAGTTAACCTGAAGGGAAGCATCGCAATCTATAACTAGTCTCACAGGAATAGTAGGAATCATAGTCAGTAAGAAGAGTCAGTCTACTTGTACTTAACTCGGCATTGTCCCTCTTGTATTTAATTCCGATGCAATTTCTGTGTTTCATCGTCAATAACAAGGTCAGAGGGATACAGTAAACCGGAAGTGATGCATCGGAATCTATATCTAGTGTCACAGGAATGGTTCAAATCATAGTCAGTAGGAAGTGTCGGTCTTCATGTACTTAAGTCGGCATTGTGCCTTTTGTATTTAATTCCGATGCGATTTCTGTGTTTCATCGTCAATAAGAAGGTCAGAGGGATACAGTAAACCTGAAGGGAAGCATCGCAATCTATAACTAGTCTCACAGGAATGGTTCAAATCATAGTCAGTAAAAGGAGTCACTCTTCTTGTACTTAAGTCGGCATTGTGCCTTTTGTATTTAATTCCGATGCAATTTCTGTGTTTCATCGTCAATAAGAAGGTCCAAGGGATACAGTAAACCTCAAGTGAAGCATCGGAATCTATAACTAGTGTCACAGGAATGGTTCAAAACATAGTCAGTAGGAAGAGTCGGTCTTCATGTACTTAAGTCGGCATTGTGCCTTTTGTATTTAATTCCGATGCAATTTCTGTGCTTCATCGTCAATAAGAAGGTCCAAGGGATACAGTAAACCTGGAGTGAAGCGTCGGAATCTATAACTAGTGTCACAGGAATGGTTCAGAACATAGACAGTAAGATGAGTCAGTCTTCTTGTACTTAAGTCGGCATTGTGACTTTTGCATTTAATTCCGATGCAATTTCTGTGTTTCATCGTCAATAAGAAGGTCCAAGGGACACAGTAAACCTCAAGTGAAGCATCGGAATCCATAACTAGTGTCACAGGAATGGTTCAAATCATAGTCAGTAACAAGTGTCGGTCTTCATGTACGTAAGTCGGCATTGTGCCTTTTGTATTTAATTCCGATGCAATTTCTGTGCTTAATCGTTAATAAGAAGGTCCAAGGGATACAGTAAACCTGGAGTGAAGCATCGGAATCTATAACTAGTGTCACAGGAATGGTTCAGAACATAGACAGTAAGATGAGTAAGTCTCCTTGTACTTAAGTCGGCATTGTGCCTTTTGCAATTAATTCCGATGCAATTTATGTGTTTCATCGTCAATAAGAAGGTCCAAGGGATACAGTAAACCTCAAGTGAAGTATCGGAATCTATAACTAGTGTCACAGGAATGGTTCAAATCATTGTCGGTAAAAAGAGTCGGTCTTCATGTACTTAAGGCGGCATTGTGCCTTTTGTATTTAATTCCGATGCAATTTCAGTGTTTCATCGTCAATAAGAAGGTCAGGGGGATACAGTTAACCTGAAGGGAAGCATCGCAATCTATAACTAGTCTCACAGGAATGGTTGAAATCATAGTCAGTAAGAAGTGTCAGTCTTCTTGTACTTAAGTCGGCATCGTGCCTCTTGTATTTAATTTCGATGCAATTTCTGTGTTTCTTCGTCAATAAGAAGGTCAGAGGGATACAGTAAACCTGAAGTGACGCATCGGAATCTATAACTAGTGTCACAGGAATGGTTCAAATCATAGTCAGTAGGAAGTGTCGGTCTTCATGTACGTAAGTCGGCATTGTGCCTTTTGTATTTAATTCCGATGCAATTTCTGTGTTTCATCGTCAATAGGAAGGTCAGAGGGATACAGTAAACCTGAAGTGAAGCATCGCAATCTATAACTAGTCTCACAGGAATGGTTCAAAACATAGTCAGTAAAAGGAGTCAGTCTTTTTGTACTTAAGTCGGCATTGTGCCTTTTGTATTTAATTCCGAGGCAATTTCTGTGTTTCATCGTCAATAAGAAGGTCCAAGGGATACAGTAAACCCCAAGTGAAGCATCGGAATCTATAACTAGTGTCACAGGAATGGTTCAAATCATTGTCGGTAGGAAGAGTCGGTCTTCATGTACTTAAGGCGGCATTGTGCCTTTTGTATTTAATTCCGATGCAATTTCAGTGTTTCATCGTCAATAAGAAGGTCAGAGGGATACAGTTAACCTGAAGGGGGGCATCGCAATCTATAACTAGTCTCACAGGAATGATTGAAATCATAGTCAGTAAGAAGAGTCAGTCTTCTTGTACTTAAGTCGGCATTGTGCCTCTTGTATTTAATTCCGATGCTATTTCTGTGTTTCATCGTCAATAAGAAGGTCAGAGGGATACAGTAAACCTGAAGTGACGCATCGGAATCTATAACTAGTGTCACAGGAATGGTTCAAATCATAGTCAAAAGGAAGTGTCGGTCTTCATGTACTTAAGTCGGCATTGTGCCCTTTGTATTTAATTCCGAGGCAATTTCTGTGTTTTATCGTCAATAAGAAGGTCCAAGGGATACAGTAAATCTGAAGTGAAGCATCGGAATCTATAACTAGTGTCACAGGAATGGTTCTAAACATAGACAGTAGTAAGAGTCAGTCTTCTTGTACTTAAGTCGGCACTGTGCCATTTCTATTTAATTCCGATGCAATTTCTGTGTTTCATCGTCAAAAAGTAGGTCAGACGGGTACAGTAAAGCTGAAGTGAAGCATCGGAATCTATAACTAGTGTCACAGGAATGGTTCAAAACATAGTTAGTAAAAGGAGTCAGTCTTCTTGTACTTAAGTCGGCAGTGTGCCTATTATGTTAATTCCGATGCGATTTCTGTATTTCATCGTCAATAAGAAGGTCCAAGGGATACAGTAAACCTGAAGTGAAGCATCGGAATCTATAACTAGTGTCACAAAAATGGTTCAAAACATAGTCAGTAAGAGGAGTCAGTCTTTTTGTACTTAAGTCGGCAGTGTTCTTATTGTGTTAATTCCGATGCGATTTCTGTATTTCATCGTCAATAAGAAGGTCCAAGGGATACAGAAAACCTCAAGTGAAGCATCGGAATCTATAACTAGTGTCACAGGAATGGTTCAAAACATAGTCAGTAGGAAGAGTCGGTCTTCATGTACTTAAGTCGGCATTGTGCCTTTTGTATTTAATTCCGATGCAATTTCTGTGCTTCTTCGTCAATAAGAAGTTCCAAGGGAAACAGTAAACCTGGGGTGGAGCGTCGGAATCTATAAGTAGTGTCACAGGAATGGTTAAAACAAAGACAGTATGAAGAGTCAGTCTTCCTTGTACTTAAATCGGCATTGTGCCCTTGGTATTAAATTCCGATGCAATTTCTGTGTTTCATCGTCAATAAGAAGGTCCAAGGGATACAGTAAACCTCAAGTGAAGCTTCGGAATCTATAACTAGTGTCACAGGAATGGTCCAAAACAAAGTAAGTAAGAAGAATCAGTCTTCTTATCCTTAAGTCTGCATTGTGCCTCTTGCATTTAATTCCGATGCAATTTCTGTGTTTCATCGTCAATAAGAAGGTCCAAGGGATACAGTAAACCTGAAGTGAAGCATCGTAATCATTAACTAGTGACAGAGGAATGGTTCAAAGCATAGACATTAGGAAGAGTCAGTCTTCTTGTACTTAAGTCTGCACTGTGCCTTTTGTATTTAATTCCGATGCAGCTTCTGTGTTTCATTGCAAATAAGACGGTCCAAGGGATACAGTAAACCTGAAGTGAAGCATCGGAATCTATAACTAGTGTCACAGGAATGGTTCAAAACAAAGTAAGTAAGAAGAGTCAGTCTTCTTATCCTTAAGTCTGCATTGTGCCTCTTGCATTTAATTCCGATGCAATTTCTGTGTTTCATCGTCAATAAGAAGGTCCAAGGGATACAGTAAACCTCAAGTGAAGCATCGGAATCGATAACTAGTGTCACAGGAATGGTTCAAAACATAGTCAGTAGGAAGAGTCGGTCTTCATGTACTTAAGTCGGCATTGTGCCTTTTGTATTTAATTCCGAGGCAATTTCTGTGTTTCATCGTCAATAAGAAGGTCAGAGGGATACAGCAAACCTGAAGTGACGCATCGGAATCTATAACTAGTGTCACACGAATGGTTCAAATCATAGTCAAAAGGAAGTGTCGGTCTTCATGTACTTAAGTCGGCATTGTGCCTTTTGTATTTAATTCCGAGGCAATTTCTGTGTTTCATCGTCAATAAGAAGGTCCAAGGGATACAGTACACCTGAAGTGAAGCATCGGAATCTATAACTAGTGTCACAGGAATGGTTCAAAACATAGACAGTAGTAAGAGTCAGTCTTCTTGTACTTAAGTCGGCACTGTGCCTTTTCTATTTAATTCCGATGCAATTTCTGTGTTTCATAGTCAAAAAGTAGGTCAAACGGGTACAGTAAAGCTGAAGTGAAGCATCGGAATCTATAACTAGTGTCACAGGAATGGTTCAAAACATAGTCAGTAAAAGGAGTCAGTCTTCTTGTACTTAAGTCGGCATTGTGCATTTTGCATTTAATTCCGAGGCAATTTCTGTGTTTCATCGTCAATAAGATGGTCCATGGGACACAGTAAACCTGAAGTGAAGCATCGGAATCTATAACTAGTGTCACAGGAATGGTTCAAAGCATAGACAGTAGGAAGAGTCAGTCTTCTTGTACTTAAGTCGGCATTGTGCCTTTTCTATTTAATTCCGATGCAATTTCTGTGTTTCATCGTCAATAAGTAGGTCAGAGGGATACAGTTAACCTGAAGGGAAGCATCGCAATCTATAACTAGTCTCACAGGAATGGTTCAAATCATAGTCGGTAAGAGGAGTCAGTCTACTTGTACTTAAGTCGGCATTGTGCCTCTTGTATTTAATTCCGATGCAATTTCTGTGTTTCATCGTCAATAAGAAGGCCAGAGGGATACAGTAAACCTGAAGTGACGCATCGGAACCTATAACTAGTGTCACAGGAATGGATCAAATCATAGTCAAATGGAAGTGTCGGTCTTCATCTACTTAAGTCGGCATTGTGCCCTTTGTATTTATTTCCGATGTAATTTCTGTGTTTCATCGTCAATAAGAACGTCAGAGGGATACAGTAAACCTGAAGGGAAGCTTCGCAATCTATAACTAGTCTCACAGGGATGGTTCAAATCATAGTCGGTAAGAAGTGTCAGTCTTCTTGTACTTAAGTCGGCTTGTGCCTCTTGTATTTAATTCCGATGCAATTTCTGTGTTTCATCGTCAATAAGAAGGTCAGAGGGATACAGTGAACCTGAAGTGACGCACCGGAATCTATAACTAGTGTCACAGGAATGGTTCAAATCATAGTCAAAAGGAAGTGTCGGTCTTCATGTACTTAAGTCGGCATTGTGCCTTTTGTATTTAATTCCGAGGCAATTTCTGTGTTTTATCGTCAATAAGAAGGTCCAAGGGATACAGTAAACCTGAAGTGAAGCATCGGAATCTATAACTAGTGTCACAGGAATGGTTCAAAGCATAGACAGTAGGAAGAGTCAGTCTTCTTGTACTTAAGTCGGCATTGTGCCTTTTCTATTTAATTCCGATGCAATTTCTGTGTTTCATCGTCAAAAAGTAGGTCAGAGGGGTACAGTAAAGCTGAAGTGAAGCATCGGAATCTATAACTAGTGTCACAGGAATGGTTCAGATCATAGACAGTAAGATGAGTCAGTCTTCTTGTACTTAAGTCGGCATTGTGCCTTTTGTATTTAATTCCGATGCAATTTCTGTGTTTCATCGTCAATAAGAAGGTCAGAGGGATACAGTAAACCTGAAGGGAAGCATCGCAATCTATAACTAGTCTCACAGGAATGGTTCAAATCATAGTCAGTAATAGGAGTCACTCTTCTTGTACTTAAGTCGGCATTGTGCATTTTGTATTTAATTCCGATGCAATTTCTGTGTTTCATCGTCAATAAGAAGATCCAAGGGATACAGTAAACCTCAAGTGAAGCATCGGAATCTATAACTAGTGTCACAGGAATGGTTCAAAACATAGTCAGTAGGAAGAGTCGGTCTTCATGTACTTAAGTCGGCATTGTGCATTTTGTATTTAATTCCGATGCAATTTCTGTGTTTCATCGTCAATAAGAAGTTCCAAGGGATACAGTAAACCTCAAGTGAAGCATCGGAATCTATAACTAGTGTCACAGGAATGGTTCAAAACATAGTCAGTAGGAAGAGTCGGTCTTCATGTACTTAAGTCGGCATTGTGCCTTTTGTATTTAATTCCGATGCAATTTCTGTGCTTCATCGTCCATAAGAAGGTCCAAGGGATACAGTAAACCTGGAGTGAAGCGTCGGAATCTATAACTAGTGCCACAGGAATGGTTCAGAACATAGACACTAAGATGAGTCAGTCTTCTTGTACTTAAGTCGGCATTGTGACTTTTGCATTTAATTCCGATGCAATTTCTGTGTTTCATCGTCAATAAGAAGGTCCAAGGGACACAGTAAACCTCAAGTGAAGCATCGGAATCCATAACTAGTGTCACAGGAATGGTTCAAATCATAGTCAGTAACAAGTGTCGGTCTTCATGTACGTAAGTCGGCATTGTGCCTTTTGTATTTAATTCCGATGCAATTTCTGTGTTTCATCGTCAATAAGAAGGTCCAAGGGAAACAGTAAACCTGGAGTGAAGCGTCGGAATCTATAACTAGTGTCACAGGAATGGTTAAAACATAGACAGTAAGAGGAGTCAGTCTTCCTTGTACTTAAATCGGCATTGTGCCCTTGGTATTAAATTCCGATGCAATTTCTGTGTTTCATCGTCAATAAGAAGGTCCAAGGGATACAGTAAACCTCAAGTGAAGCATCGGAATCTATAACTAGTGTCACAGTAACGGTTCAAACATAGTCAGTAGGAAGGGTTGGTCTTCATGTACTTAAATCGGCATTGAGCCTTTTGTATTTCATTCCGATGCAATTTCTGTGCTTAATCGTTAATAAGAAGGTCCAAGGGATACAGTAAACCTGGAGTGAAGCATCGGAATCTATAACTAGTGTCACAGGAATGGTTCAGAACATAGACAGTAAGATGAGTAAGTCTCCTTGTACTTAAGTCGGCATTGTGCCTTTTGCAATTAATTCCGATGCAATTTCTGTGTTTCATCGTCAATAAGAAGGTCCAAGGGATACAGCAAACCTCAAGTGAAGCATCGGAATCTATAACTAGTGTCACAGGAATGGTTCAAATCATTGTCGGTAGGAAGAGTCGGTCTTCATGTACTTAGGGCGGCATTGTGCCTTTTGTATTTAATTCCGATGCAATTTCAGTGTTTCATCGTCAATAAGAAGGTCAGGGGGATACAGTTAACCTGAAGGGAAGCATCGCAATCTATAACTAGTCTCACAGGAATGGTTGAAATCATAGTCAGTAAGAAGAGTCAGTCTTCTTGTACTTAAGTCGGCATTGTGCCTCTTGTATTTAATTTCGATGCAATTTCTGTGTTTCTTCGTCAATAAGAAGGTCAGAGGGATACAGTAAACCTGAAGTGACGCATCGTAATCTATAACTAGTGTCACAGGAATGGTTCAAATCATAGTCAGTAGGAAGTGTCGGTCTTCATGTACGTAAGTCGGCATTGTGCCTTTTTTATTTAATTCCGATGCAATTTCTGTGTTTCATCGTCAATAGGAAGGTCAGAGGGATACAGTAAACCTGAAGTGAAGCATCGCAATCTATAACTAGTCTCACAGGAATGGTTCAAAACATAGTCAGTAAAAGGAGTCAGTCTTTTTGTACTTAAGTCGGCATTGTGCCTTTTGTATTTAATTCCGAGGCAATTTCTGTGTTTCATCGTCAATAAGAAGGTCCAAGGGATACAGTAAACCCCAAGTGAAGCATCGGAATCTATAACTAGTGTCACAGGAATGGTTCAAATCATTGTCGGTAGGAAGAGTCGGTCTTCATGTACTTAAGGCGGCATTGTGCCTTTTGTATTTAATTCCGATGCAATTTCAGTGTTTCATCGTCAATAAGAAGGTCAG
The DNA here is from genome assembly GCF_021461385.2 of Schistocerca piceifrons. NCBI lineage: Eukaryota > Metazoa > Arthropoda > Insecta > Orthoptera > Acrididae > Schistocerca > Schistocerca piceifrons. The sequence goes on along the minus strand of NW_025728027.1, from coordinate 165,219 downwards.
AGGGATACAGTTAACCTGAAGGGGGGCATCGCAATCTATAACTAGTGTCAGAGAAATGATTGAAATCATAGTCAGTAAGAAGAGTCAGTCTTCTTGTACTTAAGTCGGCATTGTGCCTCTTGTATTTAATTCCGATGATATTTCTGTGTTTCATCGTCAATAAGAAGGTCAGAGGGATACAGTAAACCTGAAGTGACGCATCGGAATCTATAACTAGTGTCACAGGAATGGTTCAAATCATAGTCAAAAGGAAGTGTCGGTCTTCATGTACTTAAGTCGGCATTGTGCCCTTTGTATTTAATTCCGAGGCAATTTCTGTGTTTTATCGTCAATAAGAAGGTCCAAGGGATACAGTAAACCTGAAGTGAAGCATCGGAATCAATAACTAGTGTCACAGGAATGGTTCTAAACATAGACAGTAGTAAGAGTCAGTCTTCTTGTACTTAAATCGGCACTGTGCCTTTTCTATTTAATTCCGATGCAATTTCTGTGTTTCATCGTCAAAAAGTAGGTCAGACGGGTACAGTAAAGCTGAAGTGAAGCATCGGAATCTATAACTAGTGTCACAGGAATGGTTCAAAACATAGTTAGTAAAAGGAGTCAGTCTTCTTGTACTTAAGTCGGCATTGTGCCTTTTGTATTTAATTCCGAGGCAATTTCTGTGTTTCATCGTCAATAAGATGGTCCAAGGGACACAGTAAACCTGAAGTGAAGCATCGGAATCTATAACTAGTGTCACAGGAATGGTTCAAAGCATAGACAGTAGGAAGAGTCAGTCTTCTTGTACTTAAGTCGGCATTGTGCCTTTTCTATTTAATTCCAATGCAATTTCTGTGTTTCATCGTCAAAAAGTAGGTCAGAGGGGTACAGTAAAGCTGAAGTGAAGCATCGGAATCTATAACTAGTGTCACAGGATTGGTTAAAAACATAGTCAGTAGGAGGAGTCAGTCTTTTTGTACTTAAGTCTGCAGTGTGCCTATTATGTTAATTCCGATGCGATTTCTGTATTTCATCGTCAAAAAGAAGGTCCAAGGGATACAGTAAACCTGAAGTGAAGCATCGGAATCTATAACTAATGTCACAAAAATGGTTCAAAACATAGTCAGTAAGAGGAGTCAGTCTTTTTGTACTTAAGTCGGCAGTGTTCTTATGGTGTTAATTCCGATGCGATTTCTGTATTTCATCGTCAATAAGAAGGTCCAAGGGATACAGTAAACCTCAAGTGAAGCATCGGAATCTATAACTAGTGTCACAGGAATGGTTCAAAACATAGTCAGTAGGAAGAGTCGGTCTTCATGTACTTAAGTCGGCATTGTGCCTTTTGTATTTAATTCCGATGCAATTTCTGTGCTTCATCCTCAATAAGAAGTTCCAAGGGAAACAGTAAACCTGGGGTGGAGCGTCGGAATCTATAAGTAGTGTCACAGGAATGGTTAAAACAAAGACAGTATGAAGAGTCACTCTTCCTTGTACTTAAATCGGCATTGTGCCCTTGGTATTAAATTCCGATGCAATTTCTGTGTTTCATCGTCAATAAGAAGGTCCAAGGGATACAGTAAACCTCAAGTGAAGCTTCGGAATCTATAACTAGTGTCACAGGAATGGTTCAAAACAAAGTAAGTAAGAAGAATCAGTCTTCTTATCCTTAAGTCTGCATTGTGCCTCTTGCATTTAATTCCGATGCAATTTCTGTGTTTCATCGTCAATAAGAAGGTCCAAGGGATACAGTAAAAAGTGAATCATCGTAATCATTAACTAGTGACACAGGAATGGTTCAAAGCATAGACATTAGGAAGAGTCAGTCTTCTTGTACTTAAGTCTGCACTGTGCCTTTTGTATTTAATTCCGATGCAGCTTCTGTGTTTCATTGCAAATAAGACGGTCCAAGGGATACAGTAAACCTGAAGTGAAGCATCGGAATCTATAACTAGTGTCACAGGAATGGTTCAAAGCAAAGTAAGTAAGAAGAGTCAGTCTTCTTATCCTTAAGTCTGTATTGTGCCTCTTGCATTTAATTCCGATGCAATTTCTGTGTTTCATCGTCAATAAGAAGGTCCAAGGGATACAGTAAACCTCAAGTGAAGCATCGGAATCGATAACTAGTGTCACAGGAATGGTTCAAAACATAGTCAGTAGGAAGAGTCGGTCTTCATGTACTTAAGTCGGCATTGTGCCTTTTGTATTTAATTCCGAGGCAATTTCTGTGTTTCATCGTCAATATGAAGGTCCAAGGGATACAGTAAACCTGAAGTGAAGCATCGGAATCTATAACTAGTGTCACAGGAATGGTTCAAAACATAGACAGTAGGAAGAGTCAGTCTTCTTGCACTTAAGTCGGCATTGTGCCTTTTCTATTTAATTCCGATGCAATTTCTGTGTTTCATCGTCAAAAAGTAGGTCAGAGGGGTACAGTAAAGCTGAAGTGAAGCATCGGAATCTATAACTAGTGTCACAGGAATGTTTCAAAACATAGTCAGTAAGAGGAGTCAGTCATTTTGTACTTAAGTCGGCAGTGTGCCTATTGTGATAATTCCGATGCGATTTCTGTATTTCATCGTCAATAGGAAGGTCCAAGGGATACAGTAAACCTGAATTGAAGCATCGGAATCTATTACTAGTGTCACAGGAATGGATCAGAACATTGACAGTAAGATAAGTCAGTCTACTTGTACTTAAGTCGGCATAGTGCCTTTTGTATTTAATTTCGATGCAATTTTTGTGTTTCATCATCAAAAAGTAGGTCAGAGGGGTACAGTAAAGCTGAAGTGAAGCATCGGAATCTATAATTAGTGTCACAGGAATGGTTCAAAACATAGTCAGTAAGAGGAGTCAGTCTTTTTGTACTTAAGTCGGCAGTGTGCCTATTGTGTTAATTCCGATGCGATTTCTGTATTTCATCGTCAATAAGAAGGTCCAAGGGATACAGTAAACCTGAAGTGAAGCATCGGAATCTATAACTAGTGTCACAGGAATGGTTCAAACATTGTCAGTAAAAGGAGTCAGTCTTTCTGTACTTAAGTCGGCAGTGTTCCTATTGTGTTAATTCCGATGCGATTTCTGTATTTCATCGTCAATAAGAAGGTCCAAGGGATACAGAAAACCTCAAGTGAAGCATCGGAATCTATAACTAGTGTCACAGGAATGGTTCAAAACATAGTCAGTAGGAAGAGTCGGGCTTCATGTACTTAAGTCGGCATTGTGCCTTTTGTATTTAATTCCGATGCAATTTCTGTGCTTCATCGTCAATAAGAAGGTCCAAGGGAAACAGTAAACCTGGGGTGAAGCGTCGGAATCAATAAGTAGTGTCACAGGAATGGTTACAACAAAGACAATAAGAAGAGTCAGTCTTCCTTGTACTTAAATCGGCATTGTGCCCTTGGTATTAAATTCCGATGCAATTTCTGTGTTTCATCGTCAATAAGAAGGTCCAAGGGATACAGTAAACCTCAAGTGAAGCTTCGGAATCTATAACTAGTGTCACAGGAACGGTTCAAACATAGTCTGTAGGAAGAGTTGGTCTTCATGTCCTTAAATCGGCATTGTGCCTTTTGTATTTAATTCCGATGCAATTTCTGTGCTTCATCGTCAATAAGAAGGTCCAAGGGATACAGTAAACCTGGAGGGAAGCGTCGGAATCTATAACTAGTGTCACAGGAATGGTTCAGAACATAGACAGTAAGATGAGTCAGTCTCCTTGTACTTAAGTCGGCATTGTGCCTTTTGCATTTAATTCCGATGCAATTTCTGTGTTTCATCGTCAATAAGAAGGTCCAAGGGATACTGTAAACCTCAAGTGAAGCATCGGAATCTATAACTAGTGTAACAGGAATGGTTCAAATCATAGTCACTAGGAAGTGTCGGTCTTCATGTACTTAAGGCGGCATTGTGCCTTTTGTATTTAATTCCGATGCAATTTCTGTGTTTCATCGTCAATAAGAAGGTCAGAGGGATACAGTTAACCTGAAGGGAAGCATCGCAATCTATAACTAGTCTCACAGGAATGGTTGAAATCATAGTCAGTAAGAAGAGTCAGGCTTCTTGTACTTAAGTCGGCATTGTGCCTCTTGTATTTAATTCCGATGCAATTTCTGTGTTTCATCGTCAATAAGAAGGTCAGAGGGATACAGTAAACCTGAAGTGAAGCATCGCAATCTATAACTAGTCTCACAGGAATGGTCAAAACATAGTCAGTAAAAATAGTTAGTCTTCTTGTACTTAAGTCGGCATTGTGCATTTTGTATTTAATTCCGAGGCAATTTCGGTGTTTCATCGTCAATAGGAAAGTCCAAGGGATACAGTAAACCACAAGTGAAGCATCGGAATCTATAACTAGTGTCACAGGAATGGTTCAAATCTTAGTCAGTAGGAAGTGTCGGTCTTCATGTACTTAAGTCGGCATTGTGCCTTTTGTATTTAATTGCGATGCAATTTCTGTGTTTCATCGTCAATAAGAAGGTCAGAGGGATACAGTAAACCTGAAGGGAAGCATCACAATCTATAACTAGTCTCACAGGAATAGTTCAAATCATAGTCAGTAAGAAGGGTCAGTCTTCTTGTACTTAAGTCGGCATTGTCCCACTTGTATTTAATTCCGATGCAATTTCTGTGTTTCATCGTCAATAACAAGGTCAGAGGGATACAGTGAACCTGAAGTGACGCATTGGAATCTATAACTAGTGTCACAGGAATGGTTCAAATCATAGTCAGTAGGAAGTGTCGGTCTTCATGTACTTAAGTCGGCATTGTGCCATTTGTATTTATTTCCGATGCGATTTCTGTGTTTTATCATCAATAAGAAGGTCAGAGGGATACAGTAAACCTGAAGTGAAGCATCGCAATCTATAACTAGTCTCACAGGAGTGGTTCAAAACATAGTCAGTAAAAGGAGTTAGTCTTCTTGTACTTAAGTCGGCATTGTGCCTTTTGTATTTAATTCTGAGGCAATTTCTGTGTTTCATCGTCAATAAGAAGGTCCAAGGGATACAGTAAACCTCAAGTAAATCATCGGAATCTATAACTAGTGCCACAGGAATGGTTCAAATCATAGTCAGTAGGAAGTGTCGGTCTTCATGTACTTAAGTCGGCATTGTGCCTTTTGTATTTAATTCCGATGCAATTTCTGTGTTTCATCGTCAATAAGAAGGTCAGGGGGATACAGTAAACCTGAAGGGTAGCATCACAATCTATAACTAGTCTCACAGGAATAGTAGGAATCATAGTCAGTAAGAAGACTCAGTCTTCTTGTACTTAACTCGGCATTGTCCCTCTTGTATTTAGTTCCGATGCAATTTCTGTGTTTCATCGTCAATAACAAGGTCAGAGGGATACAGTAAACCGGAAGTGACGCATCGGAATCTATAACTACTGTCACAGGAATGGTTCAGAACATAGACAGTAAGATGAGTCAGTCTTCTTGTACTTAAGTCGGCACTGTGCCTTTTGTATTTAATTCGATTCAATTTCTGTGTTTCATCGTCAATAAGAAGGTCCAAGGGATACAGTAAACCCCAAGTGAAGCATCGGAATCTATAACTAGTGTCACAGGAATGGTTCAAATCATTGTCGGTAGGAAGAGTCGGTCTTCATGTACTTAAGGCGGCATTGTGCCTTTTGTATTTAATTCCGATGCAATTTCAGTGTTTCATCGTCAATAAGAAGGTCAGAGGGATACAGTTAACCTGAAGGGGGGCATCGCAATCTATAACTAGTCTCAGAGAAATGATTGAAATCATAGTCAGTAAGAAGAGTCAGTCTTCTTGTACTTAAGTCGGCATTGTGCCTCTTGTATTTAATTCCGATGATATTTCTGTGTTTCATCGTCAATAAGAAGGTCAGAGGGATACAGTAAACCTGAAGTGACGCATCGGAATCTATAACTAGTGTCACAGGAATGGTTCAAATCATAGTCAAAAGGAAGTGTCGGTCTTCATGTACTTAAGTCGGCATTGTGCCCTTTGTATTTAATTCCAAGGCAATTTCTGTGTTTTATCGTCAATAAGAAGGTCCAAGGGATACAGTAAACCTGAAGTGAAGCATCGGAATCTATAACTAGTGTCACAGGAATGGTTCTAAACATAGACAGTAGTAAGAGTCAGTCTTCTTGTACTTAAATCGGCACTGTGCCTTTTCTATTTAATTCCGATGCAATTTCTGTGTTTCATCGTCAAAAAGTAGGTCAGACGGGTACAGTAAAGCTGAAGTGAAGCATCGGAATCTATAACTAGTGTCACAGGAATGGTTCAAAACATAGTTAGTAAAAGGAGTCAGTCTTCTTGTACTTAAGTCGGCATTGTGCCTTTTGTATTTAATTCCGAGGCAATTTCTGTGTTTCATCGTCAATAAGATGGTCCAAGGGACACAGTAAACCTGAAGTGAAGCATCGGAATCTATAACTAGTGTCACAGGAATGGTTCAAAGCATAGACAGTAGGAAGAGTCAGTCTTCTTGTACTTAAGTCGGCATTGTGCCTTTTCTATTTAATTCCAATGCAATTTCTGTGTTTCATCGTCAAAAAGTAGGTCAGAGGGGTACAGTAAAGCTGAAGTGAAGCATCGGAATCTATAACTAGTGTCACAGGAATGGTTAAAAACATAGTCAGTAGGAGGAGTCAGTCTTTTTGTACTTAAGTCGGCAGTGTGCCTATTATGTTAATTCCGATGCGATTTCTGTATTTCATCGTCAAAAAGAAGGTCCAAGGGATACAGTAAACCTGAAGTGAAGCATCGGAATCTATAACTAATGTCACAAAAATGGTTCAAAACATAGTCAGTAAGAGGAGTCAGTCTTTTTGTACTTAAGTCGGCAGTGTTCTTATGGTGTTAATTCCGATGCGATTTCTGTATTTCATCGTCAATAAGAAGGTCCAAGGGATACAGTAAACCTCAAGTGAAGCATCGGAATCTATAACTAGTGTCACAGGAATGGTTCAAAACATAGTCAGTAGGAAGAGTCGGTCTTCATGTACTTAAGTCGGCATTGTGCCTTTTGTATTTAATTCCGATGCAATTTCTGTGCTTCATCGTCAATAAGAAGTTCCAAGGGAAACAGTAAACCTGGGGTGGAGCGTCGGAATCTATAAGTAGTGTCACAGGAATGGTTAAAACAAAGACAGTATGAAGAGTCACTCTTCCTTGTACTTAAATCGGCATTGTGCCCTTGGTATTAAATTCCGATGCAATTTCTGTGTTTCATCGTCAATAAGAAGGTCCAAGGGATACAGTAAACCTCAAGTGAAGCTTCGGAATCTATAACTAGTGTCACAGGAACGGTTCAAACATAGTCTGTAGGAAGAGTTGGTCTTCATGTCCTTAAATCGGCATTGTGCCTTTTGTATTTAATTCCGATGCAATTTCTGTGCTTCATCGTCAATAAGAAGGTCCAAGGGATACAGTAAACCTGGAGGGAAGCGTCGGAATCTATAACTAGTGTCACAGGAATGGTTCAGAACATAGACAGTAAGATGAGTCAGTCTCCTTGTACTTAAGTCGGCATTGTGCCTTTTGCATTTAATTCCGATGCAATTTCTGTGTTTCATCGTCAATAAGAAGGTCCAAGGGATACTGTAAACCTCAAGTGAAGCATCGGAATCTATAACTAGTGTAACAGGAATGGTTCAAATCATAGTCACTAGGAAGTGTCGGTCTTCATGTACTTAAGGCGGCATTGTGCCTTTTGTATTTAATTCCGATGCAATTTCTGTGTTTCATCGTCAATAAGAAGGTCAGAGGGATACAGTTAACCTGAAGGGAAGCATCGCAATCTATAACTAGTCTCACAGGAATGGTTGAAATCATAGTCAGTAAGAAGAGTCAGGCTTCTTGTACTTAAGTCGGCATTGTGCCTCTTGTATTTAATTCCGATGCAATTTCTGTGTTTCATCGTCAATAAGAAGGTCAGAGGGATACAGTAAACCTGAAGTGAAGCATCGCAATCTATAACTAGTCTCACAGGAATGGTCAAAACATAGTCAGTAAAAATAGTTAGTCTTCTTGTACTTAAGTCGGCATTGTGCATTTTGTATTTAATTCCGAGGCAATTTCGGTGTTTCATCGTCAATAGGAAAGTCCAAGGGATACAGTAAACCACAAGTGAAGCATCGGAATCTATAACTAGTGTCACAGGAATGGTTCAAATCTTAGTCAGTAGGAAGTGTCGGTCTTCATGTACTTAAGTCGGCATTGTGCCTTTTGTATTTAATTGCGATGCAATTTCTGTGTTTCATCGTCAATAAGAAGGTCAGAGGGATACAGTAAACCTGAAGGGAAGCATCACAATCTATAACTAGTCTCACAGGAATAGTTCAAATCATAGTCAGTAAGAAGGGTCAGTCTTCTTGTACTTAAGTCGGCATTGTCCCACTTGTATTTAATTCCGATGCAATTTCTGTGTTTCATCGTCAATAACAAGGTCAGAGGGATACAGTGAACCTGAAGTGACGCATTGGAATCTATAACTAGTGTCACAGGAATGGTTCAAATCATAGTCAGTAGGAAGTGTCGGTCTTCATGTACTTAAGTCGGCATTGTGCCATTTGTATTTATTTCCGATGCGATTTCTGTGTTTTATCATCAATAAGAAGGTCAGAGGGATACAGTAAACCTGAAGTGAAGCATCGCAATCTATAACTAGTCTCACAGGAGTGGTTCAAAACATAGTCAGTAAAAGGAGTTAGTCTTCTTGTACTTAAGTCGGCATTGTGCCTTTTGTATTTAATTCTGAGGCAATTTCTGTGTTTCATCGTCAATAAGAAGGTCCAAGGGATACAGTAAACCTCAAGTAAATCATCGGAATCTATAACTAGTGCCACAGGAATGGTTCAAATCATAGTCAGTAGGAAGTGTCGGTCTTCATGTACTTAAGTCGGCATTGTGCCTTTTGTATTTAATTCCGATGCAATTTCTGTGTTTCATCGTCAATAAGAAGGTCAGGGGGATACAGTAAACCTGAAGGGTAGCATCACAATCTATAACTAGTCTCACAGGAATAGTAGGAATCATAGTCAGTAAGAAGACTCAGTCTTCTTGTACTTAACTCGGCATTGTCCCTCTTGTATTTAGTTCCGATGCAATTTCTGTGTTTCATCGTCAATAACAAGGTCAGAGGGATACAGTAAACCGGAAGTGACGCATCGGAATCTATAACTACTGTCACAGGAATGGTTCAGAACATAGACAGTAAGATGAGTCAGTCTTCTTGTACTTAAGTCGGCACTGTGCCTTTTGTATTTAATTCGATTCAATTTCTGTGTTTCATCGTCAATAAGAAGGTCCAAGGGATACAGTAAACCCCAAGTGAAGCATCGGAATCTATAACTAGTGTCACAGGAATGGTTCAAATCATTGTCGGTAGGAAGAGTCGGTCTTCATGTACTTAAGGCGGCATTGTGCCTTTTGTATTTAATTCCGATGCAATTTCAGTGTTTCATCGTCAATAAGAAGGTCAGAGGGATACAGTTAACCTGAAGGGGGGCATCGCAATCTATAACTAGTCTCAGAGAAATGATTGAAATCATAGTCAGTAAGAAGAGTCAGTCTTCTTGTACTTAAGTCGGCATTGTGCCTCTTGTATTTAATTCCGATGATATTTCTGTGTTTCATCGTCAATAAGAAGGTCAGAGGGATACAGTAAACCTGAAGTGACGCATCGGAATCTATAACTAGTGTCACAGGAATGGTTCAAATCATAGTCAAAAGGAAGTGTCGGTCTTCATGTACTTAAGTCGGCATTGTGCCCTTTGTATTTAATTCCGAGGCAATTTCTGTGTTTTATCGTCAATAAGAAGGTCCAAGGGATACAGTAAACCTGAAGTGAAGCATCGGAATCTATAACTAGTGTCACAGGAATGGTTCTAAACATAGACAGTAGTAAGAGTCAGTCTTCTTGTACTTAAATCGGCACTGTGCCTTTTCTATTTAATTCCGATGCAATTTCTGTGTTTCATCGTCAAAAAGTAGGTCAGACGGGTACAGTAAAGCTGAAGTGAAGCATCGGAATCTATAACTAGTGTCACAGGAATGGTTCAAAACATAGTTAGTAAAAGGAGTCAGTCTTCTTGTACTTAAGTCGGCATTGTGCCTTTTGTATTTAATTCCGAGGCAATTTCTGTGTTTCATCGTCAATAAGATGGTCCAAGGGACACAGTAAACCTGAAGTGAAGCATCGGAATCTATAACTAGTGTCACAGGAATGGTTCAAAGCATAGACAGTAGGAAGAGTCAGTCTTCTTGTACTTAAGTCGGCATTGTGCCTTTTCTATTTAATTCCAATGCAATTTCTGTGTTTCATCGTCAAAAAGTAGGTCAGAGGGGTACAGTAAAGCTGAAGTGAAGCATCGGAATCTATAACTAGTGTCACAGGAATGGTTAAAAACATAGTCAGTAGGAGGAGTCAGTCTTTTTGTACTTAAGTCGGCAGTGTGCCTATTATGTTAATTCCGATGCGATTTCTGTATTTCATCGTCAAAAAGAAGGTCCAAGGGATACAGTAAACCTGAAGTGAAGCATCGGAATCTATAACTAATGTCACAAAAATGGTTCAAAACATAGTCAGTAAGAGGAGTCAGTCTTTTTGTACTTAAGTCGGCAGTGTTCTTATGGTGTTAATTCCGATGCGATTTCTGTATTTCATCGTCAATAAGAAGGTCCAAGGGATACAGTAAACCTCAAGTGAAGCATCGGAATCTATAACTAGTGTCACAGGAATGGTTCAAAACATAGTCAGTAGGAAGAGTCGGTCTTCATGTACTTAAGTCGGCATTGTGCCTTTTGTATTTAATTCCGATGCAATTTCTGTGCTTCATCGTCAATAAGAAGTTCCAAGGGAAACAGTAAACCTGGGGTGGAGCGTCGGAATCTATAAGTAGTGTCACAGGAATGGTTAAAACAAAGACAGTATGAAGAGTCACTCTTCCTTGTACTTAAATCGGCATTGTGCCCTTGGTATTAAATTCCGATGCAATTTCTGTGTTTCATCGTCAATAAGAAGGTCCAAGGGATACAGTAAACCTCAAGTGAAGCTTCGGAATCTATAACTAGTGTCACAGGAATGGTTCAAAACAAAGTAAGTAAGAAGAATCAGTCTTCTTATCCTTAAGTCTGCATTGTGCCTCTTGCATTTAATTCCGATGCAATTTCTGTGTTTCATCGTCAATAAGAAGGTCCAAGGGATACAGTAAAAAGTGAATCATCGTAATCATTAACTAGTGACACAGGAATGGTTCAAAGCATAGACATTAGGAAGAGTCAGTCTTCTTGTACTTAAGTCTGCACTGTGCCTTTTGTATTTAATTCCGATGCAGCTTCTGTGTTTCATTGCAAATAAGACGGTCCAAGGGATACAGTAAACCTGAAGTGAAGCATCGGAATCTATAACTAGTGTCACAGGAATGGTTCAAAGCAAAGTAAGTAAGAAGAGTCAGTCTTCTTATCCTTAAGTCTGCATTGTGCCTCTTGCATTTAATTCCGATGCAATTTCTGTGTTTCATCGTCAATAAGAAGGTCCAAGGGATACAGTAAACCTCAAGTGAAGCATCGGAATCGATAACTAGTGTCACAGGAATGGTTCAAAACATAGTCAGTAGGAAGAGTCGGTCTTCATGTACTTAAGTCGGCATTGTGCCTTTTGTATTTAATTCCGAGGCAATTTCTGTGTTTCATCGTCAATATGAAGGTCCAAGGGATACAGTAAACCTGAAGTGAAGCATCGGAATCTATAACTAGTGTCACAGGAATGGTTCAAAACATAGACAGTAGGAAGAGTCAGTCTTCTTGTACTTAAGTCGGCATTGTGCCTTTTCTATTTAATTCCGATGCAATTTCTGTGTTTCATCGTCAAAAAGTAGGTCAGAGGGGTACAGTAAAGCTGAAGTGAAGCATCGGAATCTATAACTAGTGTCACAGGAATGTTTCAAAACATAGTCAGTAAGAGGAGTCAGTCATTTTGTACTTAAGTCGGCAGTGTGCCTATTGTGATAATTCCGATGCGATTTCTGTATTTCATCGTCAATAGGAAGGTCCAAGGGATACAGTAAACCTGAATTGAAGCATCGGAATCTATTACTAGTGTCACAGGAATGGATCAGAACATTGACAGTAAGATAAGTCAGTCTACTTGTACTTAAGTCGGCATAGTGCCTTTTGTATTTAATTTCGATGCAATTTTTGTGTTTCATCGTCAATAAGAAGGTCCAAGAGATACAGTAAACCTCAAGTTAAGCATCGGAATCTATAACTAGTGTCACAGGAATGGTTCAAAACATAGTCAGTAGGAAGAGTCGGTCTTCATGTACTTAAGTCGGCATTGTGCCTTTTGTATTTAATTCCGATGCAATTTCTGTGCTTCATCGTCAATAAGAAGGTCCAAGGGATACAGTAAACCTGGAGTGAAGCGTCGGAATCTATAACTAGTGTCAGAGGAATGGTTCAGAACATAGACAGTAAGATGAGTCAGTCTTCTTGTACATAAGTCGGCATAGTGCCTTTCGCATTTAATTCCGATGCAATTTCTGTGTTTCATCGTCAATAAGAAGGTCCAAGGGATACAGTAAACCTGAAGTGAAGCATCGGAATCTATAACTAGCATCACAGGAATGGTTCAAATCATAGTCAGTAGGAAGTGTCGGTCTTCATGTACTTAAGTCGGCATTGTGCCTTTTGTATTTCATTCCGATGCAATTTCTGTGTTTCATCGTCAATAAGAAGGTCAGAGGGATACAGTTAACCTGAAGGGAAGCATCGCAATCTATAACTAGTCTCACAGGAATGGTTCAAATCATAGTCAGTAAGAAGAGTCAGTCTTCTTGTACTTAAGTCGGCATTGTGCCTCTTGTATTTAATTCCGATGCAATTTCTGTGTTTCATCGTCAATAAGAAGGTCAGAGGGATACAGTAAACCTGAAGTGACGCATCGGAATCAATAACTAGTGTCACAGGAATGGTTCAAATCATAGTCAGTAGGAAGTGTCGGTCTTCATGTACGTAAGTCGGCATTGTGCCTTTTGTATTTAATTCCGATGCAATTTCTGTGTTTCATCGTCAATAAGAAGGTCAGAGGGAAACAGTAAACCTGAAGTGAAGCATCGGAATCTATAACTAGTGTCACAGGAATGGTTAAAACATAGTCAGTAAAAGGAGTCAGTCTTCTTGTACTTAAGTCGGCATTGTGCATTTTGCATTTAATTCCGAGGCAATTTCTGTGTTTCATCGTCAATAAGATGGTCCATGGGACACAGTAAACCTGAAGAGAAGCATCGGAATCTATAACTAGTGTCACAGGAATGGTTCAAAGCATAGACAGTAGGAAGAGTCAGTCTTCTTGTACTTAAGTCGGCATTGTGCCTTTTCTATTTAATTCCGATGCAATTTCTGTGTTTCATCGTCAATAAGTAGGACAGAGGGATACAGTTAACCTGAAGGGAAGCATCGCAATCTATAACTAGTCTCACAGGAATGGTTCAAATCATAGTCAGTAAGAGGAGTCAGTCTACTTGTACTTAAGTCGGCATTGTGCCTCTTGTATTTAATTCCGATGCAATTTCTGTGTTTCATCGTCAATAAGAAGGTCAGAGGGATACAGTAAACCTGAAGTGACGCATCGGAACCTATAACTAGTGTCACAGGAATGGATCAAATCATAGTCAAAAGGAAGTGTTGGTCTTCATCTACTTAAGTCGGCATTGTGCCCTTTGTATTTAATTCCGATGTAATTTCTGTGTTTCATCGTCAATAAGAACGTCAGAGGGATACAGTAAACCTGAAGTGAAGCATCGGAATCTATAACTAGTGTCACAGGAATGGTTCAAAGCATAGACAGTAGGAAGAGTCAGTCTTCTTGTACTTAAGTCGGCATTGTGCCTTTTCTATTTAATTCCGATGCAATTTCTGTGTTTCATCGTCAAAAAGTAGGTCAGAGGGGTACAGTAAAGCTGAAGTGAAGCATCGGAACCTATAACTAGTGTCACAGGAATGGTTCAAAACATAGTCAGTAAGAGGAGTCAGTCTTTTTGTACTTAAGTCGGCAGTGTGCCTATTGTGTTAATTCCGATGCGATTTCTGTATTTCATCGTCAATAAGAAGGTCCAAGGGATACAGTAAACCTGAAGTGAAGCATCGGAATCTATAACTAGTGTCACAGGAATGGTTCAAAGCATAGACAGTAGGAAGAGTCAGTCTTCTTGTACTTAAGTCGGCATTGTGACTTTTCTATTTAATTCCGATGCAATTTCTGTGTTTCATCGTCAAAAAGTAGGTCAGAGGGGTACAGTAAAGCTGAAGTGAAGCATCGGAATCTATAACTAGTGTCACAGGAATGGTTCAAAACATAGTCAGTAAGAGGAGTCAGTCTTTTTGTACTTAAGTCGGCAGTGTGCCTATTGTGTTAATTCCGATGCGATTTCTGTATTTCATCGTCAATAAGAAGGTCCAAGGGATACAGTAAACCTGAAGTGAAGCATCGGAATCTATAACTAGTGTCACAGGAATGGTTCAAAACATTGTCAGTAAGAGGAGTCAGTCTTTCTGTACTTAAGTCGGCAGTGTTCCTATTGTGTTAATTCCGATGCGATTTCTGTATTTCATCGTCAATAAGAAGGTCCAAGGGATACAGAAAACCTCAAGTGAAGCATCGGAATCTATAACTAGTGTCACAGGAATGGTTCAAAACATAGTCAGTAGGAAGAGTCGGTCTTCATGTACTTAAGTCGGCATTGTGCCTTTTGTATTTAATTCCGATGCAATTTCTGTGCTTCATCGTCAATAAGAAGGTCCAAGGGAAACAGTAAACCTGGGGTGAAGCGTCGGAATCAATAAGTAGTGTCACAGGAATGGTTAAAACAAAGACAATAAGAAGAGTCAGTCTTCCTTGTACTTAAATCGGCATTGTGCCCTTGGTATTAAATTCCGATGCAATTTCTGTGTTTCATCGTCAATAAGAAGGTCCAAGGGATACAGTAAACCTCAAGTGAAGCTTCGGAATCTATAACTAGTGTCACAGGAACGGTTCAAACATAGTCTGTAGGAAGAGTTGGTCTTCATGTCCTTAAATCGGCATTGTGCCTTTTGTATTTAATTCCGATGCAATTTCTGTGCTTCATCGTCAATAAGAAGGTCCAAGGGATACAGTAAACCTGGAGTGAAGCGTCGGAATCTATAACTAGTGTCACAGGAATGGTTCAGAACATAGACAGTAAGATGAGTCAGTCTCCTTGTACTTAAGTCGGCATTGTGCCTTTTGCATTTAATTCCGATGCAATTTCTGTGTTTCATCGTCAATAAGAAGGTCCAAGGTATACTGTAAACCTCAAGTGAAGCATCGGAATCTATAACTAGTGTAACAGGAATGGTTCAAATCATAATCACTAGGAAGTGTCGGTCTTCATGTACTTAAGGCGGCATTGTGCCTTTTGTATTTAATTCCGATGCAATTTCTGTGTTTCATCGTCAATAAGAAGGTCAGAGGGATACAGTTAACCTGAAGGGAAGCATCGCAATCTATAACTAGTCTCACAGGAATGGTTGAAATCATAGTCAGTAAGAAGAGTCAGGCTTCTTGTACTTAAGTCGGCATTGTGCCTCTTGTATTTAATTCCGATGCAATTTCTGTGTTTCATCGTCAATAAGAAGGTCAGAGGGATACAGTAAACCTGAAGTGACGCATCGGAATCTATAACTAGTGTCACAGGAATGGTTCAAATCATAGTCAGTAGGAAGTGTCGGTCTTCATGTACTTAAGTCGGCATTGTGCCTTTTGTATATAATTCCGATGCGATTTCTGTGTTTCATCGTCAATAAGAAGGTCAGAGGGATACAGTAAACCTGAAGTGAAGCATCGCAATCTATAACTAGTCTCACAGGAATGGTTCAAAACATAGTCAGTAAAAATAGTTAGTCTTCTTGTACTTAAGTCGGCATTGTGCATTTTGTATTTAATTCCGAGGCAATTTCGGTGTTTCATCGTCAATAAGAAGGTCCAAGGGATACAGTAAACCACAAGTGAAGCATCGGAATCTATAACTAGTGTCACAGGAATGGTTCAAATCTTAGTCAGTAGGAAGTGTCGGTCTTCATGTACTTAAGTCGGCATTGTGCCTTTTGTATTTAATTGCGATGCAATTTCTGTGTTTCATCGTCAATAAGAAGGTCAGAGGGATACAGTAAACCTGAAGGGAAGCATCACAATCTATAACTAGTCTCACAGGAATAGTTCAAATCATAGTCAGTAAGAAGGGTCAGTCTTCTTGTACTTAAGTCGGCATTGTCCCACTTGTATTTAATTCCGATGCAATTTCTGTGTTTCATCGTCAATAACAAGGTCAGAGGGATACAGTGAACCTGAAGTGACGCATCGGAATCTATAACTAGTGTCACAGGAATGGTTCAAATCATAGTCAGTAGGAAGTGTCGGTCTTCATGTACTTAAGTCGGCATTGTGCCATTTGTATTTATTTCCGATGCGATTTCTGTGTTTTATCATCAATAAGAAGGTCAGAGGGATACAGTAAACCTGAAGTGAAGCATCGCAATCTATAACTAGTCTCACAGGAGTGGTTCAAAACATAGTCAGCAAAAGGAGTTAGTCTTCTTGTACTTAAGTCGGCATTGTGCCTTTTGTATTTAATTCTGAGGCAATTTCTGTGTTTCATCGTCAATAAGAAGGTCCAAGGGATACAGTAAACCTCAAGTAAATTTATCGGAATCTATAACTAGTGCCACAGGAATGGTTCAAATCATAGTCAGTAGGAAGTGTCGGTCTTCATGTACTTAAGTCGGCATTGTGCCTTTTGTATTTAATTCCGATGCAATTTCTGTGTTTCATCGTCAATAAGAAGGTCAGGGGGATACAGTAAACCTGAAGGGTAGCATCACAATCTATAACTAGTCTCACAGGAATAGTAGGAATCATAGTCAGTAAGAAGACTCAGTCTTCTTGTACTTAACTCGGCATTGTCCCTCTTGTATTTAGTTCCGATGCAATTTCTGTGTTTCATCGTCAATAACAAGGTCAGAGGGATACAGTAAACCGGAAGTGACGCATCGGAATCTATAACTACTGTCACAGGAATGGTTCAGAACATAGACAGTAAGATGAGTCAGTCTTCTTGTACTTAAGTCGGCACTGTGCCTTTTGTATTTAATTCCGATGCAATTTCTGTGTTTCATCGTCAATAAGAAGGTCCAAGGGATACAGTAAACCTCAAGTGAAGCATCGGAATCTATAACTAGTGTCACAGGAATGGTTCAAAACATAGTCAGTAGGAAGAGTCGGTCTTCATGTACTTAAGTCGGCATTGTACCTTTTGTATTTAATTCCGATGCAATTTCTGTGCTTCATCGTCAATAAGAAGGTCCAAGGGATACAGTAAACCTGGAGTGAAGCGTCGGAATCTATAACTAGTGTCACAGGAATGGTTCAGAACATAGACAGTAAGATGAGTCAGTCTTCTTGTACTTAAGTCAGCATTGTGACTTTTCATTTAATTCCGATGCAATTTCTGTGTTTCATCGTCAATAAGAAGGTCCAAGGGACACAGTAAACCTCAAGTGAAGCATCGGAATCCATAACTAGTGTCACAGGAATGGTTCAAATCATAGTCAGTAACAAGTGTCGGTCTTCATGTACGTAAGTCGGCATTGTGCCTTTTGTATTTAATTCCGATGCAATTTCTGAGTTTCATCGTCAATAAGAAGGTCCAAGGGAAACAGTAAACCTGGAGTGAAGCGTCGGAATCTATAACTAGTGTCACAGGAATGGTTAAAACATAGACAGTAAGAAGAGTCAGTCTTCCTTGTACTTAAATCGGCATTGTGCCCTTGGTATTAAATTCCGATGCAATTTCTGTGTTTCATCGTCAATAAGAAGGTCCAAGGGATACAGTAAACCTGGAGTGAAGCGTCGGAATCTATAAGTAGTGTCACAGGAATGGTTCAGAACATAGACAGTAAGATGAGTAAGTCTCCTTGTACTTAAGTCGGCATTGTGCCTTTTGCAATTAATTCCGATGCAATTTCTGTGTTTCATCGTCAATAAGAAGGTCCAAGGGATACAGTAAACCTCAAGTGAAGCATCGGAATCTATAACTAGTGTCACAGGAATGGTTCAAACATAGTTAGTAAAAGGAGTCAGTCTTCTTGTACTTAAGTCGGCATTGTGCCTTTTGTATTTAATTCCGAGGCAATTTCTGTGTTTCATCGTCAATAAGATGGTCCAAGGGACACAGTAAACCTGAAGTGAAGCATCGGAATCTATAACTAGTGTCACAGGAATGGTTCAAAGCATAGACAGTAGGAAGAGTCAGTCTTCTTGTACTTAAGTCGGCATTGTGCCTTTTCTATTTAATTCCAACGCAATTTCTGTGTTTCATCGTCAAAAAGTAGGTCAGAGGGGTACAGTAAAGCTGAAGTGAAGCATCGGAATCTATAACTAGTGTCACAGGAATGGTTAAAAACATAGTCAGTAAGAGGAGTCAGTCTTTTTGTACTTAAGTCGGCAGTGTGCCTATTATGTTAATTCCGATGCGATTTCTGTATTTCATCGTCAATAAGAAGGTCCAAGGGATACAGTAAACCTGAAGTGAAGCATCGGAATCTATAACTAGTGTCACAAAAATGGTTCAAATCATAGTCAGTAAGAGGAGTCAGTCTTTTTGTACTTAAGTCGGCAGTGTTCTTATTGTGTTAATTCCGATGCGATTTCTGTATTTCATCGTCAATAAGAAGGTCCAAGGGATACAGAAAACCTCAAGTGAAGCATCGGAATCTATAACTAGTGTCACAGGAATGGTTCAAAACATAGTCAGTAGGAAGAGTCGGTCTTCATGTACTTAAGTCGGCATTGTGCCTTTTGTATTTAATTCCGATGCAATTTCTATGCTTCATCGTCAATAAGAAGTTCCAAGGGAAACAGTAAACCTGGGGTGGCGCGTCGGAATCAATAAGTAGTGTCACAGGAATGGTTAAAACAAAGACAGTATGAAGAGTCAGTCTTCCTTGTACTTAAATCGGCATTGTGCCCTTGGTATTAAATTCCGATGCAATTTCTGTGTTTCATCGTCAATAAGAAGGTCCAAGGGATACAGTAAACCTCAAGTGAAGCTTCGGAATCTATAACTAGTGTCACAGGAATGGTTCAAAACAAAGTAAGTAAGAAGAATCAGTCTTCTTATCCTTAAGTCTGCATTGTGCCTCTTGCATTTAATTCCGATGCAATTTCTGTGTTTCATCGTCAATAAGAAGGTCCAAGGGATACAGTAAACCTGAAGTGAAGCATCGTAATCATTAACTAGTGACACAGGAATGGTTCAAAGCATAGACATTAGGAAGAGTCAGTCTTCTCGTACTTAAGTCTGCACTGTGCCTTTTGTATTTAATTCCGATGCAGCTTCTGTGTTTCATTGCAAATAAGACGGTCCAAGGGATACAGTAAACCTGAAGTGAAGCATCGGAATCGATAACTAGTGTCACAGGAATGGTTCAAAACATAGTCAGTAGGAAGAGTCGGTCTTCATGTACTTAAGTCGGCATTGTGCCTTTTGTATTTAATTCCGATGCAATTTCTGTGCTTCATCGTCAATAAGAAGGTCAAAGGGATACAGTAAACCTGGAGTGAAGCGTCGGAACCTATAACTAGTGTCACAGGAATGGTTCAGAACATAGACAGTAAGATGAGTCAGTCTCCTTGTACTTAAGTCGGCATTGTGCCTTTTGCATTTAATTCCGATGCAATTTCTGTGTTTCATCGTCAATAAGAAGGTCCAGGGGATACGGTAAACCTCAAGTGAAGCATCGGAATCTATAACTAGTCTCACAGGAATGGTTCAAAGCATAGTCAGTAGAAGGAGTCAGTCTTCTTGTAATTAAGTCGGCATTGTGCCTTTTGTATTTAATTCCGAGGCAATTTCTGTGTTTCATCGTCAATAAGAAGGTCCAAGGGATACAGTAAACCTGAAGTGAAGCATCGGAATCTATAACTAGTGTCACAGGAATGGTTCAAAACATAGACAGTAGGAAGAGTCAGTCTTCTTGTACTTAAGTCGGCATTGTGCCTTTTCTATTTAATTCCGATGCAATTTCTGTGTTTCATCGTCAAAAAGTAGGTCAGAGGGGTACAGTAAAGCTGAAGTGAAGCATCGGAATCTATAACTAGTGTCACAGGAATGTTTCAAAACATAGTCAGTAAGAGGAGTCAGTCTTTTTGTACTTAAGTCGGCAGTGTGCCTATTGTGATAATTCCGATGCGATTTCTGTATTTCATCGTCAATAAGAAGGTCCAAGGGATACAGTAAACCTGAAGTGAAGCATCGGAATCTATAACTAGTGTCACAGTAATGGTTCAGTACATTGACAGTAAGATAAGTCAGTCTACTTGTACTTAAGTCGGCATAGTGCCTTTTGTATTTAATTTCGATGCAATTTCTGTGTTTCATCGTCAATAAGAAGGTCCAAGAGATACAGTAAACCTCAAGTTAAGCATCGGAATCTATAACTAGTGTCACAGGAATGGTTCAAAACATTGTCAGTAGGAAGAGTCGGTCTTCATGTACTTAAGTCGGCATTGTGCCTTTTGTATTTAATTCCGATGCAATTTCTGTGCTTCATCGTCAATAAGAACGTCCAAGGGATACAGTAAACCTGGAGTGAAGCGTCGGAATCTATAACTAGTGTCAGAGGAATGGTTCAGAACATAGACAGTAAGATGAGTCAGTCTTCTTGTACATAAGTCGGCATAGTGCCTTTCGCATTTAATTCCGATGCAATTTCTGTGTTTCATCGTCAATAAGAAGGTCCAAGGGATACAGTAAACCTGAAGTGAAGCATCGGAATCTATAACTACTGTCACAGGAATGGTTCAAATCATAGTCAGTAGGAAGTGTCGGTCTTCATGTACTTAAGTCGGCATTGTGCCTTTTGTATTTCATTCCGATGCAATTTCTGTGTTTCATCGTCAATAAGAAGGTCAGAGGGATACAGTTAACCTGAAGGGTAGCATCGCAATCTATAACTAGTCTCACAGGAATGGTTCAAATCATAGACAGTAAGAGGAGTCAGTATTCTTGTACTTAAGTCGGCATTGTGCCTTTTGTATTTAATTCCGAGGCAATTTCTGTGTTTCATCGTCAACAAGAAGGTCCAAGGGATACAGTAAACCTCAAGTGAAGCATCGGAATCTATAACTAGTGTCACAGGAATGGTTCAAAGCATAGACAGTAGGAAGAGTCAGTCTTCTTGTACTTAAGTCGGCATTGTGCCTTTTCTATTTAATTCCGATGCAATTTCTGTGTTTCATCGTCAATAAGAAGGTCAGAGGGATACAGTTAACCTGAAGGGAAGCATCGCAATCTATAACTAGTCTCACAGGAACGGTTCAAATCATAGTCAGTAAGAGGAGTCAGTCTTCTTGTACTTAAGTCGGCATTGTGCCTCTTGTATTTAATTCCGATGCAATTTCTGTGTTTCATCGTCAATAAGAAGGTCAGAGGGATACAGTAAACCTGAAGTGACGCATCGGAATCTATAACTAGTGTCACAGGAATGGATCAAATCATAGTCAAAAGGAAGTGTCGGTCTTCATGTACTTAAGTCGGCATTGTGCCTTTTGTATTTAATTCCGATGTAATTTCTGTGTTTCATCGTCAATAAGAAGGTCAGAGGGATACAGTAAACCTGAAGGGAAGCATCGCAATCTATAACTAGTCTCACAGGAATGGTTCAAATCATAGTCTGTAAGAAGTGTCAGTCTTCTTGTACTTAAGACGGCTTGTGCCTCTTGTATTTAATTCCGATGCAATGTCTGTGTTTCATCGTCAATAAGAAGGTCAGAGGGATACAGTAAACCTGAAGTGACGCATCGGAATCTATAACTAGTGTCACACGAATGTTTCAAATCATAGTCAAAAGGAAGTGTCGGTCTTCATGTACTTATGTCGGCATTGTGCCTCTTGTATTTAATTCCGATGCAATTTCTGTGTTTCATCGTCAATAAGAAGGTCAGGGGGATACAGTAAACCTGAAGTGACGCATCGGAACCTATAACTAGTGTCACAGGAATGGATCAAATCATAGTCAAAAGGAAGTGTCGGTCTTCATCTACTTAAGTCGGCATTGTGCCCTTTGTATTTAATTCCGATGTAATTTCTGTGTTTCATCGTCAATAAGAACGTCAGAGGGATACAGTAAACCTGAAGGGAAGCATCGCAATCTATATCTAGTCTCACAGGGATGGTTCAAATCATAGTCTGTAAGAAGTGTCAGTCTTCTTGTACTTAAGTCGGCTTGTGCCTCTTGTATTTAATTCCGATGCAATTTCTGTGTTTCATCGTCAATAAGAAGGTCAGAGGGATACAGTAAACCTGAAGTGACGCATCGGAATCTATAACTAGTGTCACAGGAATGGTTCAAATCATAGTCAAAAGGAAGTGTCGGTCTTCATGTACTTAAGTCAGCATTGTGCCTTTTGTATTTAATTCCGAGGCAATTTCTGTGTTTTATCGTCAATAAGAAGGTCCAAGGGATACAGTAAACCTGAAGTGAAGCATCGGAATCTATAACTAGTGTCACAGGAATGGTTCAAAGCATAGACAGTAGGAAGAGTCAGTCTTCTTGTACTTAAGTCGGCATTGTGCCTTTTCTATTTAATTCCGATGCAATTTCTGTGTTTCATCGTCAAAAAGTAGGTCAGAGGGGTACAGTAAAGCTGAAGTGAAGCATCGGAATCTATAACTAGTGTCACAGGAATGGTTCAAAACATAGTCAGTAGGAAGAGTCGGTCTTCATGTACTTAAGTCGGCATTGTGCCTTTTGTATTTAATTCCGATGCAATTTCTGTGCTTCATCGTCAATAAGAAGGTCCAAGGGAAACAGTAAACCTGGGGTGAAGCGTCGGAATGTATAAGTAGTGTCACAGGAATGGTTAAAACAAAGACAGTAAGAAGAGTCAGTCTTCCTTGTACTTAAATCGGCATTGTGCCCTTGGTATTAAATTCCGATGCAATTTCTGTGTTTCATCGTCAATAAGAAGGTCCAAGGGATACAGTAAACCTCAAGTGAAGCTTCGGAATCTATAACTAGTGTCACAGGAACGGTTCAAACATAGTCAGTAGGAAGAGTTGGTCTTCATGTCCTTAAATCGGCATTGTGCCTTTTGTATTTAATTCCGATGCAATTTCTGTGTTTCATCGTCAATAAGAAGGTCCAAGGGATACAGTAAACCTGAAGTGAAGAATCGTAATCATTAACTAGTGACACAGGAATGGTTCAAAGCATAGACATTAGGAAGAGTCAGTCTTCTTGTACTTAAGTCTGCACTGTGCCTTTTGTATTTAATTCCGATGCAGCTTCTGTGTTTCATTGCAAATAAGACGGTCCAAGGGATACAGTAAACCTGAAGTGAAGCATCGGAATCTATAACTAGTGTCACAGGAATGGTTCAAAACAAAGTAAGTAAGAAGAGTCAGTCTTCTTATCCTTAAGTCTGCATTGTGCCTCTTGCATTTAATTCCGAAGCAATGTCTGTGTTTCATCGTCAATAAGAAGGTCCAAGGGATACAGTAAACCTCAAGTGAAGCATCGGAATCGATAACTAGTGTCACAGGAATGGTTCAAAACATAGTCAGTAGGAAGAGTCGGTCTTCATGTACTTAAGTCGGCATTGTGCCTTTTGTATTTAATTCCGATGCAATTTCTGTGCTTCATCGTCAATAAGAAGGTCCAAGGGATACAGTAAACCTGGAGTGAAGCGTCGGAATCTATAACTAGTGTCACAGGAATGGTTCAGAACATAGACAGTAAGATGAGTCAGTCTCCTTGTACTTAAGTCGGCATTGTGCCTTTTGCATTTAATTCCGGTGCAATTTCTGTGTTTCATCGTCAATATGAAGGTCCAAGGGATACTGTAAACCTCAAGTGAAGCATCGGAATCTGTAACTAGTGTAACAGGAATGGTTCAAATCATAGTCACTAGGAAGTGTCGGTCTTCATGTACTTAAGGCGGCATTGTGCCTTTTGTATTTAATTCCGATGCAATTTCTGTGTTTCATCGTCAATAAGAAGGTCAGAGGGATACAGTTAACCTGAAGGGAAGCATCGCAATCTATAACTAGTCTCACAGGAATGGTTGAAATCATAGTCAGTAAGAAGAGTCAGGCTTCTTGTACTTAAGTCGGCATTGTGCCTCTTGTATTTAATTCCGATGCACTTTCTGTGTTTCATCGTCAATAAGAAGGTCAGAGGGATACAGTAAACCTGAAGTGACGCATCGGAATCTATAACTAGTGTCACAGGAATGGTTCAAATCATAGTCAGTAGGAAGTGTCGGTCTTCATGTACGTGAGTCGGCATTGTGCCTTTTGTATTTAATTCCGATGCAATTTCTGTGTTTCTTCGTCAATAAGAAGGTCAGAGGGATACAGTAAACCTGAAGTGAAGCATCGCAATCTATAACTAGTCTCACAGGAATGGTTCAAAACATAGTCAGTAAAAGGAGTTAGTCTTCTTGTACTTAAGTCGGCATTGTGCCTTTTGTATTTAATTCCGAGGCAATTTCTGTGTTTCATCGTCAATAACAAGGTCAGAGGGATACAGTAAACCTGAAGTGACGCATCGGAATCTATAACCAGTGGCACAGGAATGGTTCAAATCATAGGCAGTAGGAAGTGTCGGTCTTCATGTACTTAAGTCGGCATTGTGCCTTTTGTATATAATTCCGATGCACTTTCTGTGTTTCATCGTCAATAAGAAGGTCAGAGGGATACAGTAAACCTGAAGTGACGCATCGGAATCTATAACTAGTGTCACAGGAATGGTTCAAATCATAGTCAGTAGGAAGTGTCGGTCTTCATGTACGTGAGTCGGCATTTTGAATTTTCTATTTCATTCCGAGGCAATTTCTGTGTTTCATCGTCAATAAGAAGGTCCAAGGGATACAGTAAACCACAAGTGAAGCATCGGAATCTATAACTAGTGTCACAGGAATGGTTCAAAACTTAGTCAGTAGGAAGTGTCGGTCTTCATGTACTAAAGTCGGCATTGTGCCTTTTGTATTTAATTCCGATGCAATTTCTGTGTTTCATCGTCAATAAGAAGGTCAGAGGGATACAGTAAACCTGAAGGGAAGCATCACAATCTATAACTAGTCTCACAGGAATAGTTCAAATCATAGTCAGTAAGAAGGGTCAGTCTTCTTGTACTTAAGTCGGCATTGTCCCACTTGTATTTAATTCCGATGCAATTTCTGTGTTTCATCGTCAATAACAAGGTCAGAGGGATACAGTAAACCTGAAGTGACGCATCGGAATCTATAACTAGTGTCACAGGAATGGTTCAAATCATAGTCAGTAGGAAGTGTCGGTCTTCATGTACTTAAGTCGGCATTGTGCCATTTGTATTTATTTCCGATGCGATTTCTGTGCTTCATCGTCAATAAGAAGGTTCAAGGGATACAGTAAACCTGGAGTGAAGCGTCGGAATCTATAACTAGTGTCACAGGAATGGTTCAGAACATAGACAGTAAGATGAGTCAGTCTCCTTGTACTTAAGTCGGCATTGTGCCTTTTGCATTTACTTCCGATGCAATTTCTGTGTTTCATCGTCAATAAGAAGGTCCAAGGGATACAGTTAACCTCAAGTGAAGCATCGGAATCTATAACTAGTCTCACAGGAATGGTTCAAAGCATAGTCAGTAAAAGGAGTCAGTCTTCTTGTACTTAAGTCGGCATTGTGCCTTTTGTATTTAATTCCGAGGCAATTTCTGTGTTTCATCGTCAATAAGAAGGTCCAAGGGATTCAGTGAACCTGAAGTGAAGCATCGGAATCTATAACTAGTGTCACAGGAATGGTTCAAAACATAGACAGTAGGAAGAGTCAGTCTTCTTGTACTTAAGTCGGCATTGTGCCTTTTCTATTTAATTCCGATGCAATTTCTTTGTTTCATCGTCAAAAAGTAGGTCAGAGGGGTACAGTAAAGCTGAAGTGAAGCATCGGAATCTATAACTAGTGTCACAGGAATGTTTCAAAACATAGTCAGTAAGAGGAGTCAGTCTTTTTGTACTTAAGTCGGCAGTGTGCCTATTGTGATAATTCCGATGCGATTTCTGTATTTCATCGTCAATAAGAAGGTCCAAGGGATACAGTAAACCTGAAGTGAAGCATCGGAATCCATAACTAGTGTCACAGGAATGGTTCAGAACATTGACAGTAAGATAAGTCAGTCTACTTGTACTTAAGTCGGCATAGTGCCTTTTGTATTTAATTTCGATGCAATTTCTGTGTTTCATCGTCAATAAGAAGGTCCAAGAGATACAGTAAACCTCAAGTTAAGCATCGGAATCTATAACTAGTGTCACAGGAATGGTTCAAAACATAGTCAGTAGGAAGAGTCGGTCTTCATGTACTTAAGTCGGCATTGTGCATTTTGTATTTAATTCCGATGCAATTTCTGTGCTTCATCGTCAATAAGAACGTCCAAGGGATACAGTAAACCTGGAGTGAAGCGTCGGAATAGTGTCACAGGAATGGTTCAGAACATAGACAGTAAGATGAGTCAGTCTCCTTGTACTTAAGTCGGCATTGTGCCTTTTGCATTTAATTCCGATGCAATTTCTGTGTTTCATCGTCAATAAGAAGGTCCAAGGGATACAGTTAACCTCAAGTGAAGCATCGGAATCTATAACTAGTCTCACAGGAATGGTTCAAAGCATAGTCAGTAAAAGGAGTCAGTCTTCTTGTACTTAAGTCGGCATTGTGCCTTTTGTATTTAATTCCGAGGCAATTTCTGTGTTTCATCGTCAATAAGAAGGTCCAAGGGATACAGTAAACCTGAAGTGAAGCATCGGAATCTATAACTAGTGTCACAGGAATGGTTCAAAACATAGACAGTAGGAAGAGTCAGTCTTCTTGTACTTAAGTCGGCATTGTGCCTTTTCTATTTAATTCCGATGCAATTTCTGTGTTTCATCGTCAAAAAGTAGGTCAGAGGGGTACAGTAAAGCTGAAGTGAAGCATCGGAATCTATAACTAGTGTCACAGGAATGTTTCAAAACATAGTCAGTAAGAGGAGTCAGTCTTTTTGTACTTAAGTCGGCAGTGTGCCTATTGTGATAATTCCGATGCGATTTCTGTATTTCATCGTCAATAAGAAGGTCCAAGGGATACAGTAAACCTGAAGTGAAGCATCGGAATCTATAACTAGTGTCACAGGAATGGTTCAGAACATTGACAGTAAGATAAGTCAGTCTACTTGTACTTAAGTCGGC
The DNA here is from genome assembly GCF_021461385.2 of Schistocerca piceifrons. NCBI lineage: Eukaryota > Metazoa > Arthropoda > Insecta > Orthoptera > Acrididae > Schistocerca > Schistocerca piceifrons. Next base: position 137,981 of record NW_025728027.1, on the reverse strand, counting down.
ATAGTGCCTTTTGTATTTAATTTCGATGCAATTTCTGTGTTTCATCGTCAATAATAAGGTCCAAGAGATACAGTAAACCTCAAGTTAAGCATCGGAATCTATAACTAGTGTCACAGGAATGGTTCAAAACATTGTCAGTAGGAAGAGTCGGTCTTCATGTACTTAAGTCGGCATTGTGCCTTTTGTATTTAATTCCGATGCAATTTCTGTGCTTCATCGTCAATAAGAACGTCCAAGGGATACAGTAAACCTGGAGTGAAGCGTCGGAATCTTTAACTAGTGTCAGAGGAATGGTTCAGAACATAGACAGTAAGATGAGTCAGTCTTCTTGTACATAAGTCGGCATAGTGCCTTTCGCATTTAATTCCGATGCAATTTCTGTGTTTCATCGTCAATAAGAAGGTCCAAGGGATACAGTAAACCTCAAGTGAAGCATCGGAATCTATAACTAGTGTCACAGGAATGGTTCAAAGCATAGACAGTAGGAAGAGTCAGTCTTCTTGTACTTAAGTCGGCATTGTGCCTTTTCTATTTAATTCCGATGCAATTTCTGTGTTTCATCGTCAATAAGAAGGTCAGAGGGATACAGTTAACCTGAAGGGAAGCATCGCAATCTATAACTAGTCTCTCAGGAACGGTTCAAATCATAGTCAGTAAGAGGAGTCAGTCTTCTTGTACTTAAGTCGGCATTGTGCCTCTTGTATTTAATTCCGATGCAATTTCTGTGCTTCATCGTCAATAAGAAGGTCAGAGGGATACAGTAAACCTGAAGTGACGCATCGGAATCTATAACTAGTGTCACAGGAATGGATCAAATCATAGTCAAAAGGAAGTGTCGGTCTTCATGTACTTAAGTCGGCATTGTGCTTTTTGTATTTAATTCCGATGTAATTTCTGTGTTTCATCGTCAATAAGAAGGTCAGTGGGATACAGTAAACCTGAAGGGAAGCAGCGCAATCTATAACTAGTCTCACAGGAATGGTTCAAATCATAGTCTGTAAGAAGTGTCAGTCTCCTTGTACTTAAGTCGGCTTGTGCCTCTTGTATTTAATTCCGATGCAATTTCTGTGTTTCATCGTCAATAAGAAGGTCAGAGTGATACAGTAAACCTGAAGTGACGCATCGGAATCTATAACTAGTGTCACACGAATGGTTCAAATCATAGTCAAAAGGAAGTGTCGGTCTTCATGTACTTAAGTCGGCATTGTGCCTTTTGTATTTAATTCCGAGGCAATTTCTGTGTTTTATCGTCAATAAGAATGTCCAAGGGATACAGTAAACCTGAAGTGAAGCATCGGAATCTATAACTAGTGTCACAGGAATGGTTAAAAGCATAGACAGTAGGAAGAGTCAGTCTTCTTGTACTTAAGTCGGCATTGTGCCTTTTCTATTTAATTGCGATGCAATTTCTGTGTTTCATCGTCAAAAAGTAGGTCAGAGGGGTACAGTAAAGCTGAAGTGAAGCATCGGAATCTATAACTAGTGTCACAGGAATGGTTCAAAACATAGTCAGTAGGAAGAGTCGGTCTTCATGTACTTAAGTCGGCATTGTGCCTTTTGTATTTAATTCCGATGCAATTTCTGTGCTTCATCGTCAATAAGAAGGTCCAAGGGATACTGTAAACCTCACGTGAAGCATCGGAATCTGTAACTAGTGTAACAGGAATGGTTCAAATCATAGTCACTAGGAAGTGTCGGTCTTCATGTACTTAAGGCGGCATTGTGCCTTTTGTATTTAATTCCGATGCAATTTCTGTGTTTCATCGTCAATAAGAAGGTCAGAGGGATACAGTTAACCTGAAGGGAAGCATCGCAATCTATAACTAGTCTCACAGGAATGGTTGAAATCATAGTCAGTAAGAAGAGTCAGGCTTCTTGTACTTAAGTCGGCATTGTGCCTCTTGTATTTAATTCCGATGCAATTTCTGTGTTTCATCGTCAGTAAGAAGGTCAGAGGGATACAGTAAACCTGAAGTGACGCATCGGAATCTATAACTAGTGTCACAGGAATGGTTCAAATCATAGTCAGTAGGAAGTGTCGGTCTTCATGTACGTGAGTCGGCATTGTGCCTTTTGTATTTAATTCCGATGCAATTTCTGTGTTTCTTCGTCAATAAGAAGGTCAGAGGGATACAGTAAACCTGAAGTGAAGCATCGCAATCTATAACTAGTCTCACAGGAATGGTTCAAAATATAGTCAGTAAAAGGAGTTAGTCTTCTTGTACCTAAGTCGGCATTGTGCCTTTTGTATTTAATTCCGAGGCAATTTCTGTGTTTCATCGTCAATAACAAGGTCAGAGGGATACAGTAAACCTGAAGTGACGCATCGGAATCTATAACTAGTGGCACAGGAATGGTCAAATCATAGGCAGTAGGAAGTGTCGGTCTTCATGTACTTAAGTCGGCATTGTGCCTTTTGTATATAATTCCGATGCGATTTCTGTGTTTCATCGTCAATAAGAAGGTCAGAGGGATACAGTAAACCTGAAGTGAAGCATCGCAATCTATAACTAGTCTCACAGGAATGGTTCAAAACATAGTCAGTAAAAATAGTTAGTCTTCTTGTACTTAAGTCGGCATTGTGAATTTTGTATTTCATTCCGAGGCAATTTCTGTGTTTCATCGTCAATAAGAAGGTCCAAGGGATACAGTAAACCACAAGTGAAGCATCGGAATCTATAACTAGTGTCACAGGAATGGTTCAAAACTTAGTCAGTAGGAAGTGTCGGTCTTCATGTACTTAAGTCGGCATTGTGCCTTTTGTATTTAATTCCGATGCAATTTCTGTGTTTCATCGTCTATAAGAAGGTCAGAGGGATACAGTAAACCTGAAGGGAAGCATCACAATCTATAACTAGTCTCACAGGAATAGTTCAAATCATAGTCAGTAAGAAGGGTCAGTCTTCTTGTACTTAAGTCGGCATTGTCCCACTTGTATTTAATTCCGATGCAATTTCTGTGTTTCATCGTCAATAACAAGGTCAGAGGGATACAGTAAACCTGAAGTGACGCATCGGAATCTATAACTAGTGTCACAGGAATGGTTCAAATCATAGTCAGTAGGAAGTGTCGGTCTTCATGTACTTAAGTCGGCATTGTGCCATTTGTATTTATTTCCGATGCGATTTCTGTGCTTCATCGTCAATAAGATGGTTCAAGGGATACAGTAAACCTGGAGTGAAGCGTCGGAATCTATAACTAGTGTCACAGGAATGGTTCAGAACATAGACAGTAAGATGAGTCAGTCTCCTTGTACTTAAGTCGGCATTGTGCCTTTTGCATTTACTTCCGATGCAATTTCTGTGTTTCATCGTCAATAAGAAGGTCCAAGGGATACAGTTAACCTCAAGTGAAGCATCGGAATCTATAACTAGTCTCACAGGAATGGTTCAAAGCATAGTCAGTAAAAGGAGTCAGTCTTCTTGTACTTAAGTCGGCATTGTGCCTTTTGTATTTAATTCCGAGGCAATTTCTGTCTTTCATCGTCAATAAGAAGGTCCAAGGGATACAGTAAACCTGGAGTGAAGCGTCGGAATCTTTAACTAGTGTCAGAGGAATGGTTCAGAACATAGACAGTAAGATGAGTCAGTCTTCTTGTACATAAGTCGGCATAGTGCCTTTCGCATTTAATTCCGATGCAATTTCTGTGTTTCATCGTCAATAAGAAGGTCCAAGGGATACAGTAAACCTCAAGTGAAGCATCGGAATCTATAAGTAGTGTCACAGGAATGGTTCAAAGCATAGACAGTAGGAAGAGTCAGTCTTCTTGTACTTAAGTCGGCATTGTGCCTTTTCTATTTAATTCCGATGCAATTTCTGTGTTTCATCGTCAATAAGAAGGTCAGAGGGATACAGTTAACCTGAAGGGAAGCATCGCAATCTATAACTAGTCTCACAGGAATGGTTCAAATCATAGTCTGTAAGAAGTGTCAGTCTTCTTGTACTTAAGTCGGCTTGAGCCTCTTGTATTTAATTCCGATGCAATTTCTGTGTTTCATCGTCAATAAGAAGGTCAGAGTGATACAGTAAACCTGAAGTGACGCATCGGAATCTATAACTAGTGTCACACGAATGGTTCAAATCATAGTCAAAAGGAAGTGTCGGTCTTCATGTACTTAAGTCGGCATTGTGCCTCTTGTATTTAATTCCGATGCAATTTCTGTGTTTCATCGTCAATAAGAAGGTCAGAGGGATACAGTAAACCTGAAGTGACGCATCGGAACCTATAACTAGTGTCACAGGAATGGATCAAATCATAGTCAAAAGGAAGTGTCGGTCTTCATCTACTTAAGTCGGCATTGTGCCCTTTGTATTTAATTCCGATGTAATTTCTGTGTTTCATCGTCAATAAGAACGTCAGAGGGATACAGTAAACCTGAAGGGAAGCATCGCAATCTATAACTAGTCTCACAGGGATGGTTCAAATCATAGTCTGTAAGAAGTGTCAGTCTTCTTGTACTTAAGTCGGCTTGTGCCTCTTGTATTTAATTCCGATGCAATTTCTGTGTTTCATCGTCAATAAGAAGGTCAGAGGGATACAGTAAACCTGAAGTGACGCATCGGAATCTATAACTAGTGTCACAGGAATGGTTCAAATCATAGTCAAAAGGAAGTGTCGGTCTTCATGTACTTAAGTCGGCATTGTGCCTTTTGTATTTAATTCCGAGGCAATTTCTGTGTTTTATCGTCAATAAGAAGGTCCAAGGGATACAGTAAACCTGAAGTGAAGCATCGGAATCTATAACTAGTGTCACAGGAATGGTTCAAAGCATAGACAGTAGGAAGAGTCAGTCTTCTTGTACTTAAGTCGGCATTGTGCCTTTTCTATTTAATTCCGATGCAATTTCTGTGTTTCATCGTCAAAAAGTAGGTCAGAGGGGTACAGTAAAGCTGAAGTGAAGCATCGGAATCTATAACTAGTGTCACAGAAATGGTTCAAAACATAGTCAGTAAGAGGTGTCAGTCTTTTTGTACTTAAGTCGGCAGTGTGCCTATTGTGTTAATTCCGATGCGATTTCTGTATTTCATCGTCAATAAGAAGGTCCAAGGGATACAGTAAACCTCAAGTGAAGCATCGGAATCTATAACTAGTGTCACAGGAATGGTTCAAAGCATAGACAGTAGGAAGAGTCAGTCTTCTTGTACTTAAGTCGGCATTGTGCCTTTTCTATTTAATTCCGATGCAATTTCTGTGTTTCATCGTCAATAAGAAGGTCAGAGGGATACAGTTAACCTGAAGGGAAGCATCGCAATCTATAACTAGTCTCACAGGAACGGTTCAAATCATAGTCAGTAAGAGGAGTCAGTCTTCCTGTACTTAAGTCGGCATTGTGCCTCTTGTATTTAATTCCGATGCAATTTCTGTGTTTCATCGTCAATAAGAAGGTCAGAGGGATACAGTAAACCTGAAGTGACGCATCGGAATCTATAACTAGTGTCACAGGAATGGATCAAATCATAGTCAAAAGGAAGTGTCGGTCTTCATGTACTTAAGTCGGCATTGTGCCTTTTGTATTTAATTCCGATGTAATTTCTGTGTTTCATCGTCAATAAGAAGGTCAGAGGGATACAGTAAACCTGAAGGGAAGCATCGCAATCTATAACTAGTCTCACAGGAATGGTTCAAATCATAGTCTGTAAGAAGTGTCAGTCTTCTTGTACTTAAGTCGGCTTGTGCCTCTTGTATTTAATTCCGATGCAATTTCTGTGTTTCATCGTCAATAAGAAGGTCAGAGGGATACAGTAAACCTGAAGTGACGCATCGGAATCTATAACTAGTGTCACACGAATGGTTCAAATCATAGTCAAAAGGAAGTGTCGGTCTTCCTGTACTTAAGTCGGCATTGTGCCTGTTGTATTTAATTCCGATGCAATTTCTGTGTTTCATCGTCAATAAGAAGGTCAGAGGGATACAGTAAACCTGAAGTGACGCATCGGAACCTATAACTAGTGTCACAGGAATGGATCAAATCATAGTCAAAAGGAAGTGTCGGTCTTCATCTACTTAAGTCGGCATTGTGCCCTTTGTATTTAATTCCGATGTAATTTCTGTGATTCATCGTCAATAAGAACGTCAGAGGGATACAGTAAACCTGAAGGGAAGCATCGCAATCTATAACTAGTCTCACAGGGATGGTTCAAATCATAGTCTGTGAGAAGTGTCAGTCTTCTTGTACTTAAGTCGGCTTGTGCCTCTTCTATTTATTTCCGATGCAATTTCTGTGTTTCATCGTCAATAAGAAGGTCAGAGGGATACAGTAAACCTGAAGTGACGCATCGGAATCTATAACTAGTGTCACAGGAATGGTTCAAATCATAGTCAAAAGGAAGTGTCGGTCTTCATGTACTTAAGTCGGCATTGTGCCTTTTGTATTTAATTCCGAGGCAATTTCTGTGTTTTATCGTCAATAAGAAGGTCCAAGGGATACAGTAAACCTGAAGTGAAGCATCGGAATCTATAACTAGTGTCACAGGAATGGTTCAAAGCATAGACAGTAAGAAGAGTCAGTCTTCTTGTACTTAAGTCGGCATTGTGCCTTTTCTATTTAATTCCGATGCAATTTCTGTGTTTCATCGTCAAAAAGTAGGTCAGAGGGGTACAGTAAAGCTGAAGTGAAGCATCGGAATCTATAACTAGTGTCACAGGAATGGTTCAAAACATAGTCAGTAAGAGGAGTCAGTCTCTTTGTACTTAAGTCGGCAGTGTGCCTATTGTGTTAATTCCGATGCGATTTCTGTATTTCATCGTCAATAAGAAGGTCCAAGGGATACAGTAAACCTGAAGTGAAGCATCGGAATCTATAACTAGTGTCACAGGAATGGTTCAAAACATTGTCAGTAAGAGGAGTCAGTCTTTCTGTACTTAAGTCGGCAGTGTTCCTATTGTGTTAATTCCGATGCGATTTCTGTATTTCATCGTCAATAAGAAGGTCCAAGGGATACAGAAAACCTCAAGTGAAGCATCGGAATCTATAACTAGTGTCACTGGAATGGTTCAAAACATAGTCAGTAGGAAGAGTCGGTCTTCATGTACTTAAGTCGGCATTGTGCCTTTTGTATTTAATTCCGATGCAATTTCTGTGCTTCATCGTCAATAAGAAGGTCCAAGGGAAACAGTAAACCTGGGGTGAAGCGTCGGAATCTATAAGTAGTGTCACAGGAATGGTTAAAACAAAGACAGTAAGAAGAGTCAGTCTTCCTTGTACTTAAATCGGCATTGTGCCCTTGGTATTAAATTCCGATGCAATTTCTGTGTTTCATCGTCAATAAGAAGGTCCAAGGGATACAGTAAACCTCAAGTGAAGCTTCGGAATCTATAACTAGTGTCACAGGAACGGTTCAAACATAGTCAGTAGGAAGAGTTGGTCTTCATGTCCTTAAATGGGCATTGTGCCTTTTGTATTTAATTCCGATGCAATTTCTGTGTTTCATCGTCAATAAGAAGGTCCAAGGGATACAGTAAACCTGAAGTGAAGCATCGTAATCATTAACTAGTGACACAGGAATGGTTCAAAGCATAGACATTAGGAAGAGTCAGTCTTCTTGTACTTAAGTCTGCACTGTGCCTTTTGTATATAATTCCGATGCAGCTTCTGTGTTTCATTGCAAATAAGACGGTCCAAGGGATACAGTAAACCTGAAGTGAAGCATCGGAATCTATAACTAGTGTCACAGGAATGGTTCAAAACAAAGTAAGTAAGAAGAGTCATTCTTCTTATCCTTAAGTCTGCATTGTGCCTCTTGCATTTAATTCCGAAGCAATGTCTGTGTTTCATCGTCAATAAGAAGGTCCAAGGGATACAGTAAACCTCAAGTGAAGCATCGGAATCGATAACTAGTGTCACAGGAATGGTTCAAAACATAGTCAGTAGGAAGAGTCGGTCTTCATGTACTTAAGTCGGCATTGTGCCTTTTGTATTTAATTCCGATGCAATTTCTGTGCTTCATCGTCAATAAGAAGGTCCAAGGGATACAGTAAACCTGGAGTGAAGCGTCGGAATCTATAACTAGTGTCACAGGAATGGTTCAGAACATAGACAGTAAGATGAGTCAGTCTCCTTGTACTTAAGTCGGCATTGTGCCTTTTGCATTTAATTCCGGTGCAATTTCTGTGTTTCATCGTCAATAAGAAGGTCCAAGGGATACTGTAAACCTCAAGTGAAGCAACGGAATCTGTAACTAGTGTAACAGGAATGGTTCAAATCATAGTCACTAGGAAGTGTCGGTCTTCATGTACTTAAGGCGGCATTGTGCCTTTTGTACTTAATTCCGATGCAATTTCTGTGTTTCATCGTCAATAAGAAGGTCAGAGGGATACAGTTAACCTGAAGGGAAGCATCGCAATCTATAACTAGTCTCACAGGAATGGTTGAAATCATAGTCAGTAAGAAGAGTCAGGCTTCTTGTACTTAAGTCGGCATTGTGCCTCTTGTATTTAATTCCGATGCAATTTCTGTGTTTCATCGTCAATAAGAAGGTCAGAGGGATACAGTAAACCTGAAGTGACGCATCGGAATCTATAACTAGTGTCACAGGAATGGTTCAAATCATAGTCAGTAGGAAGTGTCGGTCTTCATGTACGTGAGTCGGCATTGTGCCTTTTGTGTTTAATTCCGATGCAATTTCTGTGTTTCTTCGTCAATAAGAAGGTCGAAGGGATACAGTAAACCTGAAGTGAAGCATCGCAATCTATAACTAGTCTCACAGGAATGGTTCAAAACATAGTCAGTAAAAGGAGTTAGTCTTCTTGTACTTAAGTCGGCATTGTGCCTTTTGTATTTAATTCCGAGGCAATTTCTGTGTTTCATCGTCAATAACAAGGTCAGAGGGATACAGTAAACCTGAAGTGACGCATCGGAATCTATAACTAGTGGCACAGGAATGGTTCAAATCATAGTCAGTAGGAAGTGTCGGTCTTCATGTACGTGAGTCGGCATTGTGCCTTTTCTATTTAATTCCGATGCAATTTCTGTGTTTCTTCGTCAATAAGAAGGTCAGAGGGATACAGTAAACCTGAAGTGAAGCATCGCAATCTATAACTAGTCTCACAGGAATGGTTCAAAACATAGTCAGTAAAAATAGTTAGTCTTCTTGTACTTAAGACGGCATTGTGAATTTTGTATTTCATTCCGAGGCAATTTCTGTGTTTCATCGTCAATAAGAAGGTCCAAGGGATACAGTAAACCACAAGTGAAGCATCGGAATCTATAACTAGTGTCACAGGAATGGTTCAAATCTTAGTCAGTAGGAAGTGTCGGTCTTCATGTACTTAAGTCGGCATTGTGCCTTTTGTATTTAATTCCGATGCAATTTCTGTGTTTCATCGTCAATAAGAAGGTCAGAGGGATACAGTAAACCTGAAGGGAAGCATCACAATCTATAACTAGTCTCACAGGAATAGTTCAAATCATAGTCAGTAGGAAGCGTCGGTCTTCATGTACGTGAGTCGGCATTGTGCCTTTTCTATTTAATTCCGATGCAATTTCTGTGTTTCTTCGTCAATAAGAAGGTCAGAGGGATACAGTAAACCTGAAGTGAAGCATCGCAATCTATAACTAGTCTCACAGGAATGGTTCAAAACATAGTCAGTAAAAATAGTTAGTCTTCTTGTACTTAAGACGGCATTGTGAATTTTGTATTTCATTCCGAGGCAATTTCTGTGTTTCATCGTCAATAAGAAGGTCCAAGGGATACAGTAAACCACAAGTGAAGCATCGGAATCTATAACTAGTGTCACAGGAATGGTTCAAATCTTAGTCAGTAGGAAGTGTCGGTCTTCATGTACTTAAGTCGGCATTGTGCCTTTTGTATTTAATTCCGATGCAATTTCTGTGTTTCATCGTCAATAAGAAGGTCAGAGGGATACAGTAAACCTGTAGTGACGCATCGGAATCTATAACTAGTGTCACAGGAATGGTTCAAATCATAGTCAGTAGGAAGTGTCGGTCTTCATGTACTTAAGTCGTCATTGTGCCATTTGTATTTATTTCCGATGCGATTTCTGTGCTTCATCGTCAATAAGAAGGTCCAAGGGATACAGTAAACCTGGAGTGAAGCGTCGGAATCTATAACTAGTGTCACAGGAATGGTTCAGAACATAGACAGTAAGATGAGTCAGTCTCCTTGTACTTAAGTCGGCGTTGTGCCTTTTGCATTTACTTCCGATGCAATTTCTGTGTTTCATCGTCAATAAGAAGGTCCAAGGGATACAGTTAACCTCAAGTGAAGCATCGGAATCTATAACTAGTCTTACAGGAATGGTTCAAAGCATAGTCAGTAAAAGGAGTCAGTCTTCTTGTACTTAAATCAGCATTGTGCCTTTTGTATTTAATTCCGAGGCAATTTCTGTGTTTCATCGTCAATAAGAAGGTCCAAGGGATACAGTAAACCTGAAGTGAAGCATCGGAATCTATAACTAGTGTCACAGGAATGGTTCAAAACATAGACAGTAGGAAGAGTCAGTCTTCTTGTACTTAAGTCGGCATTGTGCCTTTTCTATTTAATTCCGATGCAATTTCTGTGTTTCATCGTCAAAAAGTAGGTCAGAGCGGTACAGTAAAGCTGAAGTGAAGCATCGGAATCTATAACTAGTGTCACAGGAATGTTTCAAAACATAGTCAGTAAGCGGAGTCAGTCTTTTTGTACTTAAGTCGGCAGTGTGCCTATTGTGATAATTCCGATGCGATTTCTGTATTTCATCGTCAATAAGAAGGTCCAAGGGATACAGTAAACCTGAAGTGAAGCATCGGAATCTATAACTAGTGTCACAGGAATGGTACAGAACATTGACAGTAAGATAAGTCAGTCTACTTGTACTTAAGTCGGCATAGTGCCTTTTGTATTTAATTTCGATGCAATTTCTGTGTTTCATCGTCAATAAGAAGGTCCAAGAGATACAGTAAACCTCAAGTTAAGCATCGGAATCTATAACTAGTGTCACAGGAATGGTTCAAAACATAGTCAGTAGGAAGAGTCGGTCTTCATGTACTTAAGTCGGCATTGTGCCTTTTGTATTTAATTCCGATGCAATTTCTGTGCTTCATCGTCAATAAGAACGTCCAAGGGATACAGTAAACCTGGAGTGAAGCGTCGGAATCTATAACTAGTGTCAGAGGAATGGTTCAGAACATAGACAGTAAGATGAGTTAGTCTTCTTGTACATAAGTCGGCATAGTGCCTTTCGCATTTAATTCCGATGCAATTTCTGTATTTCATCGTCAATAAGAAGGTCCAAGGGATACAGTAAACCTGAAGTGAAGCATCGGAATCTATAACTAGTGTCACAGGAATGGTTCAAATCATAGTCAGTAGGAAGTGTCGGTCTTCATGTACTTAAGTCGGCATTGTGCCTTTTGTATTTCATTCCGATGCAATTTCTGTGTTTCATCGTCAATAAGAAGGTCAGAGGGATACAGTTAACCTGAAGGGAAGCATCGGAATCTATAACTAGTCTCACAGGAATGGTTCAAATCATAGTCAGTAAGAGGAGTCAGTCTTCTTGTACTTAAGTCGGCATTGTGCCTCTTGTATTCAATTCCGATGCAATTTCTGTGTTTCATCGTCAATAAGAATGTCAGAGGGATACAGTAAACCTGAAGTGACGCATCGGAATCTATAACTAGTGTCACACAAATGGATCAAACCATAGTCAAAAAGAAGTGTCGGTCTTCATGTACTTAAGTCGGCATTGTGCCTTTTGTATTTAATTCCGATGTAATTTCTGTGTTTCATCGTCAATAAGAAGGTCAGAGGGATACAGTAAACCTGAAGGGAAGCATCGCAATCTATAACTAGTGTCACAGGAATGGTTCAAAGCATAGACAGTAGGAAGAGTCAGTCTTCTTGTACTTAAGTCGGCATTGTGCCTTTTCTATTTAATTCCGATGCAATGTCTGTGTTTCATCGTCAAAAAGTAGGTCAGAGGGGTACAGTAAAGCTGAAGTGAAGCATCGGAATCTATAACTAGTGTCACAGGAATGGTTCAAAACATAGTCAGTAAGAGGAGTCAGTCTTTTTGTACTTAAGTCGGCAGTGTGCCTATTGTGTTAATTCCGATGCGATTTCTGTATTTCATCGTCAATAAGAAGGTCCAAGGGATACAGTAAACCTGAAGTGAAGCATCGGAATCTATAACTAGTGTCACAAGAATGGTTCAAAGCATAGACAGTAGGAAGAGTCAGTCTTCTTGTACTTAAGTCGGCATTGTGCCTTTTCTATTTAATTCCGATGCAATTTCTGTGTTTCATCGTCAAAAAGTAGGTCAGAGGGGTACAGTAAAGCTGAAGTGAAGCATCGGAATCTATAACTAGTGTCACAGGAATGGTTCAAAACATAGTCAGTAAGAGGAGTCAGTCTTTTTGTACTTAAGTCGGCAGTGTGCCTATTGTGTTAATTCCGATGCGATTTCTGTATTTCATCGTCAATAAGAAGGTCCAAGGGATACAGTAAACCTGAAGTGAAGCATCGGAATCTATAACTAGTGTCACAGGAATGGTTCAAAACATTGTCAGGAAGAGGAGTCAGTCTTTCTGTACTTAAGTCGGCAGTGTTCCTCTTGTGTTAATTCCGATGCGATTTCTGTATTTCATCGTCAATAAGAAGGTCCAAGGGATACAGAAAACCTCAAGTGACGCATCGGAATCTATAACTAGTGTCACAGGAATGGTTCAAAACATAGTCAGTAGGAAGAGTCGGTCTTCATGTACTTAAGTCGGCATTGTGCCTTTTGTATTTAATTCCGATGCAATTTCTGTGCTTCATCGTCAATAAGAAGGTCCAAGGGAAACAGTAAACCTGGGGTGAAGCGTCGGAATCTATAAGTAGTGTCACAGGAATGGTTAAAACAAAGACAGTAAGAAGAGTCAGTCTTCCTTGTACTTAAATCGGCATTGTGCCCTTGGTATTAAATTCCGATGCAATTTCTGTGTTTCATCGTCAATAAGAAGGTCCAAGGGATACAGTAAACCTCAAGTGAAGCTTCGGAATCTATAACTAGTGTCACAGGAACGGTTCAAACATAGTCAGTAGGAAGAGTTGGTCTTCATGTCCTTAAATCGGCATTGTGCCTTTTGTATTTAATTCCGATGCAATTTCTGTGTTTCATCGTCAATAAGAAGGTCCAAGGGATACAGTAAACCTGGAGTGAAGCATCGTAATCATTAACTAGCGACACAGGAATGGTTCAAAGCATAGACATTAGGAAGAGTCAGTCTTCTTGTACTTAAGTCTGCACTGTGCCTTTTGTATTTAATTCCGATGCAGCTTCTGTGTTTCATTGCAAATAAGACGGTCCAAGGGATACAGTAAACCTGAAGTGAAGCATCGGAATCTATAACTAGTGTCACAGGAATGGTTCAAAACAAAGTAAGTAAGAAGAGTCAGTCTTCTTATCCTTAAGTCAGCATTGTGCCTCTTGCATTTAATTCCGAAGCAATGTCTGTGTTTCATCGTCAATAAGAAGGTCCAAGGGATACAGTAAACCTCAAGTGAAGCATCGGAATCGATAACTAGTGTCACAGGAATGGTTCAAACATAGTCAGTAGGAAGAGTCGGTCTTCATGTACTTAAGTCGGCATTGTGCCTTTTGTATTTAATTCCGTTGCAATTTCTGTGCTTCATCGTCAATAAGAAGGTCCAAGGGATACAGTAAACCTGGAGTGAAGCGTTGGAATCTATAACTAGTGTCACAGGAATGGTTCAGAACATAGACAGTAAGATGAGTCAGTCTCCTTGTACTTAAGTCGGCATTGTGCCTTTTGCATTTAATTCCGATGCAATTTCTGTGTTTCATCGTCAATAAGAAGGTCCAAGGGATACTGTAAACCTCAAGTGAAGCATCGGAATCTATAACTAGTGTAACAGGAATGGTTCAAATCATAGTCACTAGGAAGTGTCGGTCTTCATGTACTTAAGGCGGCATTGTGCCTTTTGTATTTAATTCCGATGCAATTTCTGTGTTTCATCGTCAATAAGAAGGTCAGAGGGATACAGTTAACCTGAAGGGAAGCATCGCAATCTATAACTAGTCTCACAGGAATGGTTGAAATCATAGTCAGTAAGAAGAGTCAGGCTTCTTGTACTTAAGTCGGCATTGTGCCTCTTGTATTTAATTCCGATGCAATTTCTGTGTTTCATCGTCAATAAGAAGGTCAGAGGGATACAGTAAACCTGAAGTGACGCATCGGAATCTATAACTAGTGTGACAGGAATGGTTCAAATCATAGTCAGTAGGAAGTGTCGGTCTTCATGTACGTGAGTCGGCATTGTGCCTTTGTATTTAATTCCGATGCAATTTCTGTGTTTCTTCGTCATTAAGAAGGTCAGAGGGATACAGTAAACCTGAAGTGAAGAATCGCAATCTATAACTAGTCTCACAGGAATGGTTCAAAACATAGTCAGTAAAAGGAGTTAGTCTTCTTGTACTTAAGTCGGCATTGTGCCTTTTGTATTTAATTCCGAGGCAATTTCTGTGTTTCATCGTCAATAACAAGGTCAGAGGGATACAGTAAACCTGAAGTGACGCATCGGAATCTATAACTAGTGGCACAGGAATGGTTCAAATCATAGTCAGTAGGAAGTGTCGGTCTTCATGTACTTAAGTCGGCATTGTGAATTTTGTATATAATTCCGATGCGATTTCTGTGTTTCATCGTCAATAAGAAGGTCAGAGGGATACAATAAACCTGAAGTGAAGCATCGCAATCTATAACTAGTCTCACAGGAGTTATTTCACAACATAGTCAGTAAAAGGAGTTAGTCTTCTTGTACTTAAGTCGGCATTGTGCCTTTTGTATTTAATTCCGAGGCAATTTCTGTGTTTCATCGTCAATAAGAAGGTCCAAGGGATACAGTAAACCACAAGTGAAGCATCGGAATCTATAACTAGTGTCACAGGAATGGTTCAAATCTTAGTCAGTAGGAAGTGTCGGTCTTCATGTACTTAAGTCGGCATTGTGCCTATTGTATTTAATTCCGATGCAATTTCTGTGTTTCATCGTCAATAAGAAGGTCAGAGGGATACAGTAAACCTGAAGGGAAGCATCACTATCTATAACTAGTCTCACAGGAATAGTTCAAATCATAGTCAGTAAGAAGGGTCAGTCTTCTTGTACTTAAGTCGGCATTGTCCCACTTGTATTTAATTCCGATGCAATTTCTGTGTTTCATCGTCAATAACAAGGTCAGAGGGATACAGTAAACCTGAAGTGACGCATCGGAATCTATAACTAGTGTCACAGGAATGGTTCAAATCATAGTCAGTAGGAAGTGTCGGTCTTCATGTACTTAAGTCGGCATTGTGCCATTTGTATTTATTTCCGATGCGATTTCTGTGTTTCATCGTCAATAAGAAGGTCAGAGGGATACAGTAAACCTGAAGTGAAGCATCGCAATCTATAACTAGTCTCACAGGAGTGGTTCAAAACATTGTCAGTAAAAGGAGTTAGTCTTCTTGTACTTAAGTCGGCATTGTGCCTTTTGTATTTAATTCTGAGGCAATTTCTGTGTTTCATCGTCAATAAGAAGGTCCAAGGGATACAGTAAACCTCAAGTAAAGCATCGGAATCTATAACTAGTGCCACAGGAATGGTTCAAATCATAGTCAGTAGGAAGTGTCGGTCTTCATGTACTTAAGTCGGCATTGTGCCTTTTGTATTTAATTCCGATGCAATTTCTGTGTTTCATCGTCAATTAGAAGGTCAGGGGGATACAGTAAACCTGAAGGGTAGCATCACAATCTATAACTAGTCTCACAGGAATGGTAGGAATCATAGTCAGTAAGAAGAGTCAGTCTTCTTGTACTTAACTCGGCATTGTCCCTCTTGTATTTAATTCCGATGCAATTTCTGTGTTTCATCGTCAATAAGAAGGTCCAAGGGACACAGTAAACCTCAAGTGAAGCATCGGAATCCATAACTAGTGTCACAGGAATGGTTCAAATCATAGTCACTAACAAGTGTCGGTCTTCATGTACGTAAGTCGGCATTGTGCCTTTTGTATTTAATTCCGATGCAATTTCTGTGTTTCATCGTCAATAAGAAGGTCCAAGGGAAACAGTAAACCTGGAGTGAAGCGTCGGAATCTATAACTAGTGTCACAGGAATGGTTAAAACATAGACAGTAAGAAGAGTCAGGCTTCCTTGTACTTAAATCGGCATTGTGCCCTTGGTATTAAATTCCGATGCAATTTCAGTGTTTCATCGTCAATAAGAAGGTCCAAGGGATACAGTAAACCTCAAGTGAAGCATCGGAATCTATAACTAGTGTCACAGTAACGGTTCAAACATAGTCAGTAGGAAGGGTTGGTCTTCATGTTCTTAAATCGGCATTGAGCCTTTTGTATTTCATTCCGATGCAATTTCTGTGCTTAATCGTTAATAAGAAGGTCCAAGGGATACAGTAAACCTGGAGTGAAGCATCGGAATCTATAACTAGTGTCACAGGAAGGGTTCAGAACATAGACAGTAAGATGAGTAAGTCTCCTTGTACTTAAGTCGGCATTGTGCCTTTTGCAATTAATTCCTATGCAATTTCTGTGTTTCATCGTCAATAAGAAGGTCCAAGGGATACAGTAAACCTCAAGTGAAGCATCGGAATCTATAACTAGTGTCACAGGAATGGTTCAAATCATTGTCGGTAGGAAGAGTCGGTCTTCATGTACTTAAGGCGGCATTGTGCCTTTTGTATTTAATTCCGATGCAATTTCAGTGTTTCATCGTCAATAAGAAGGTCAGGGGGATACAGTTAACCTGAAGGGAAGCATCGCAATCTATAACTAGTCTCACAGGAATGGTTGAAAACATAGTCAGTAAGAAGAGTCAGTCTTCTTGTACTTAAGTCGGCATTGTGCCTCTTGTATTTAATTTCGATGCAATTTCTGTGTTTCTTCGTCAATAAGAAGGTCAGACGGATACAGTAAACCTGAAGTGACGCATCGTAATCTATAACTAGTGTCACAGGAATGGTTCAAATCATAGTCAGTAGGAAGTGGCGGTCTTCATGTACGTAAGTCGGCATTGTGCCTTTTGTATTTAATTCCGAGGCAATTTCTGTGTTTCATCGTCAATAAGAAGGTCCAAGGGATACAGTAAACCCAAAGTGAAGCATCGGAATCTGTAACTAGTGTCACAGGAATGGTTCAAATCATTGTCGGTAGGAAGAGTCGGTCTTCATGTACTTAAGGCGGCATTGTGCCTTTTGTATTTAATTCCGATGCAATTTCAGTGTTTCATCGTCAATAAGAAGGTCAGAGGGATACAGTTAACCTGAAGGGGGGCATCGCAATCTATAACTAGTCTCAATGGAATGATTGAAATCATACTCAGTAAGAAGAGTCAGTCTTCTTGTACTTAAGTCGGCATTGTGCCTCTTGTATTTAATTCCGATGCTATTTCTGTGTTTCATCGTCAATAAGAAGGTCAGAGGGATACAGTAAACCTGAAGTGACGCATCGGAATCTATAACTAGTGTCACAGGAATGGTTCAAATCATAGTCAAAAGGAAGTGTCGGTCTTCATGTACTTAAGTCGGCATTGTGCCCTTTGTATTTAATTCCGAGGCAATTTCTGTGTTTTATCGTCAATAAGAAGGTCCAAGGGATACAGTAAACCTGAAGTGAAGCATCGGAATCTATAACTAGTGTCAGAGGAATGGTTCTAAACATAGACAGTAGTAAGAGTCAGTCTTCTTGTACTTAAGTCGGCACTGTGCCTTTTCTATTTAATTCCGATGCAATCTCTGTGTTTCATCGTCAAAAAGTAGGTCAGACGGGTACAGTAAAGCTGAAGTGAAGCATCGGAATCTATAACTAGTGTCACAGGAATGGTTCAAAACATAGTTAGTAAAAGGAGTCAGTCTTCTTGTACTTAAGTCGGCATTGTGCCTTTTGTATTTAATTCCGAGGCAATTTCTGTGTTTCATCGTCAATAAGATGGTCCAAGGGACATAGTAAACCTGAAGTGAAGCATCGGAATCTATAACTAGTGTCACAGGAATGGTTCAAAGCATAGACAGTAGGAAGAGTCAGTCTTCTTGTACTTAAGTCGGCATTGTGCCTTTTCTATTTAATTCCAATGCAATTTCTGTGTTTCATCGTCAAAAAGTAGATCAGAGGGGTACAGTAAAGCTGAAGTGAAGCATCGGAATCTATAACTAGTGTCACAGGAATGGTTAAAATCATAGTCAGTAAGAGGAGTCAGTCTTTTTGTACTTAAGTCGGCAGTGTGCCTATTATGTTAATTCCGATGCGATTTCTGTATTCCATCATCAAGAAGAAGGTCCAAGGGATACAGTAAACCTGAAGTGAAGCATCGGAATCTATAACTAGTGTCACAAAAATGGTTCAAAACATAGTCAGTAAGAGGAGTCAGTCTTTTTGTACTTAAGTCGGCTGTGTTCTTATTGTGTTAATTCCGATGCGATTTCTGTATTTCATCGTCAATAAGAAGGTCCAAGGGATACAGTAAACCTCAAGTGAAGCATCGGAATCGATAACTAGTGTCACAGGAATGGTTCAAAACATAGTCTGTAGGAAGAGTCGGTCTTCATGTACTTAAGTCGGCATTGTGCCTTTTGTATTTAATTCCGATGCAATTTCTGTCCTTCATCGTCAATAAGAAGGTCCAAGGGATACAGTAAACCTGGAGTGAAGCGTCGGAATCTATAACTAGTGTCACAGGAATGGTTCAGAACATAGACAGTATGATGAGTCAGTCTCCTTGTACTTAAGTCGGCATTGTGCCTTTTGCATTTAATTCCGATGCAATTTCTGTGTTTCATCGTCAATAAGAAGGTCCAAGGGATACAGTAAACCTCAAGTGAAGCATCGGAATCTATAACTAGTGTAACAGGAATGGTTCAAATCATAGTCACTAGGAAGTGTCGGTCTTCATGTACTTAAGGCGGCATTGTGCCTTTTGTATTTAATTCCGATGCAATTTCTGTGTTTCATCGTCAATAAGTAGGTCAGAGGGATACAGTTAACCTGAAGGGAAGCATCGCAATCTATAACTAGTCTCACAGGAATGGTTCAAATTATAGTCAGTAAGAAGAGTCAGGCTTCTTGTACTTAAGTCGGCATTGTGCCTCTTGTATTTAATTCCGATGCAATTTCTGTGTTTCATCGTCAATAAGAAGGTCAGAGGGATACAGTATACCTGAAGTGACACATCGGAATCTATAACTAGTCTCACAGGAATGGTTCAAAACATAGTCAGTAAAAGGAGTTAGTCTTCTTGTACTTAAGTCGGCATTGTGCCTTTTGTATTTAATTCCGAGGCAATTTCTGTGTTTCATCGTCAATAAGAAGGTCCAAGGGATACAGTAAACCTCAAGTGAAGCATCGGAATCTATAACTAGTGTCACAGGAATGGTTCAAACCATAGTCAGTAGGAAGTGTCGGTCTTCATGTACTTAAGTCGGCATTGTGCCTTTTGTATTTAATTCCGATGCAATTTCTGTGATTCCTCGTCAATAAGAAGGTCAGAGGGATACAGTAAACCTGAAGGGAAGCATGACAGTCTATAACTAGTCTCACAGGAATAGTTCAAATCATAGTCAGTAAGAAGAGTCAGTCTTCTTGTACTTAAGTCGGCATTGTCATTCTCGTATTTTATTCCGATGCAATTTCTGTGTTTCATCGTCAATAACAAGGTCAGAGGGATACAGTAAACCTGAAGTGACGCATCGGAATCTATAACTAGTGTCACAGGAATGGTTCAAATCATAGTCAGTAGGAAGTGTCGGTCTTCATGTACTTAAGTCGGCATTGTGCCTTTTGTATATAATTCCGATGCAATTTCTGTGTTTCATCGTCAATAAGAAGGTCAGAGGGATACAGTAAACCTGAAGTGAAGCATCGCAATCTATAACTAGTCTCACAGGAATGGTTCAAAACATAGTCAGTAAAAGGAGTTAGTCTTCTTGTACTTAAGTCGGCATTATGCCTTTTGTATTTAATTCCGAGGCAATTTCTGTGTTTCATCGTCAATAAGAAGGTCCAAGGGATACAGTACACCACAAGTGAAGCATCGGAATCTATAACTAGTGTCACAGGAATGGTTCAAATCTTAGTCAGTAGGAAGTGTCGGTCTTCATGTACCAAAGTCGGCATTGTGCCTTTTGTATTTAATTCCGATGCAATTTCTGTGTTTCATCGTCAATAAGAAGGTCAGAGGGATACAGTATACCTGAAGGGAAGCATCACAATCTATAACTAGTCTCACAGGAATAGTTCAAATCATAGTCAGTAAGAAGGGTCAGTCTTCTTGTACTTAAGTCGGCATTGTCCCTCTTGTATTTAATTCCGATGCAATTTCTGTGTTTCATCGTCAATAACAAGGTCAGAGGGATACAGTTAACCTGAAGTGACGCATCGGAATCTATAACTAGTGTCACAGGAATGGTTCAAATCATAGTCAGTAGGAAGTGTCGGTCTTCATGTACTTAAGTCGGCATTGTGCCATTTGTATTTATTTCCGATGCGATTTCTGTGTTTCAGCGTCAATAAGAAGGTCAGAGGGATACAGTAAACCTGAAGTGAAGCATCGCAATCTATAACTAGTCTCACAGGAGTGGTTCAAAACATAGTCAGTAAAAGGAGTTAGTCTTCTTGTACTTAAGTCGGCATTGTGCCTTTTGTATTTAATTCTGAGGCAATTTCTGTGTTTCATCGTCAATAAGAAGGTCCAAGGGATACAGTAAACCTCAAGTGAAGCATCGGAATCTATAACTAGTGCCACAGGAATGGTCCAAATCATAGTCAGTAGGAAGTGTCGGTCTTCATGTACTTAAGTCGGCATTGTGCCTTTTGTATTTAATTCCGATGCAATTTCTGTGTTTCATCGTCAATAAGAAGGTCTGAGGGATACAGTAAACCTGAAGGGAAGCACCACAATCTATAACTAGTCTCACAGGAATAGTTGGAATCATAGTCAGCAAGAAGAGTCAGTCTTCTTGTACTTAACTCGGCATTGTCCCTCTTGTATTTAATTCCGATGCAATTCCTGTGTTTCATCGTCAATAAGAAGGTCAGAGGGATACAGTAAACCTGAAGGGAAGCATCGGAATCTATAACTAGTGTCACAGGAATGGTTCAAATCATAGTCAGTAAAAGGAGTCACTCTTCTTGTACTTAAGTCGGCATTGTGCCTTTTGTATTTAATTCCGAGGCAATTTCTGTGTTTCATCGTCAATAAGAAGGTCCTAGGGATACAGTAAACCTGAAGTGAAGCATCGGAATCTATAACTACTGTCACAGGAATGGTTCAGAACATAGACAGTAAGATGAGTCACTCTTCTTGTACTTAAGTCGGCATTGTGCCTTTTGTGTTTAATTCCGATGCAATTTCTGTGTTTCATCGTCAATAAGAAGGTCCAAGGGATACAGTAAACCTCAAGTGAAGCATCGGAATCTATAACTAGTGCCACAGGAATGGTTCAAATCATAGTCAGTAGGAAGTGTCGGTCTTCATGTACTTAAGTCGGCATTGTGCCTTTTGTATTTAATTCCGAGGCAATTTCTGTGTTTCATCGTCAATAAGAAGGTCCAAGGGATACAGTAAACCTCAAGTGAAGCATCGGAATCTATAACTAGTGCCACAGGAATGGTTCAAATCATAGTCAGTAGGAAGTGTCGGTCTTCATGTACTTAAGTCGGCATTGTGCCTTTTGTATTTAATTCCGATGCAATTTCTGTGTTTCATCGTCAATAAGAAGGTCAGAGGGATACAGTAAACCAGAAGGGAAGCATCACAATCTATAACTAGTCTCACAGGAATGGTTCAAATCATAGTCAGTAAAAGGAGTCACTCTTCTTGTACTTAAGTCGGCATTGTGCCTTTTGTATTTAATTCCGAGGCAATTTCTGTGTTTCATCGTCAATAAGAAGGTCCAAGGGATACAGTAAACCTGAAGTGAAGCATCGGAATCTATAACTACTGTCACAGGAATGGTTCAGAACATAGACAGTAAGATGAGTCACTCTTCTTGTACTTAAGTCGGCATTGTGCATTTTGTGTTTAATTCCGATGCAATTTCTGTGTTTCATCGTCAATAAGAAGGTCCAAGGGATACAGTAAACCTCAAGTGAAGCATCGGAATCTATAACTAGTGTCACAGGAATGGTTCAAAGCATTGTCAGTAGGAAGAGTCGGTCTTCATGTACTTAAGTCGGCATTGTGCCTTTTGTCTTTAATTCCGATGCAATTTCTGTGCTTCATCGTCAATAAGAAGGTCCAAGGGATACAGTAAACCTGGAGTGAAGCGTCGGAATCTATAACTAGTGTCACAGGAATGGTTCAAATCATAGTCAGTAGGAAGTGTCGGTCTTCATGCACGTAAGTCGGCAATGTGCCTTTTGTATTTAATTCCGATGCAATTTCTGTGTTTCATCGTCAATAAGAAGGTCCAAGGGAAACAGTAAACCTGGAGTGAAGCGTCGGAATCTATAACTAGTGTCACAGTAATGGTTAAAACATAGACAGTAAGAAGAGTCAGTCTTCCTTGTACTTAAATCGGCATTGTGCCCTTGGTATTAAATTCCGATGCAATTTCTGTGTTTCATCGTCAATAAGAAGGTCCAAGGGATACAGTAAACCTCAAGTGAAGCATCGGAATCTATAACTAGTGTCACAGTAACGGTTCAAACATAGTCAGTAGGAAGGGTTGGTCTTCATGTACATAAATCGGCATTGAGCCTTTTGTATTAATTTCCGATGCAATTTCTGTGCTTAATCGTTAATAAGAAGGTCCAAGGGATGCAGTAAACCTGGAGTGAAGCGTCGGAATCTATAACTAGTGTCACAGGAATGGTTCAGAACATAGACAGTAAGATGAGTAAGTCTCCTTGTACTTAAGTCGGCATTGTGCCTTTTGCAATTAATTCCGATGCAATTTCTGTGTTTCATCGTCAATAAGAAGGTCCAAGGGATACAGTAAACCTCAAGTGAAGCATCGGAATCTATAACTAGTGTCACAGGAATTGTTCAAATCATAGTCAGTAAGAAGAGTCAGTCTTCTTGTACTTAAGTCGGCATTGTGCCTCTTGTATTTAATTCCGATGCAATTTCTGTGTTTCATCGTCAATAAGAAGGTCAGAGGGATACAGTAAACCTGAAGTGACGCATCGTAATCTATAACTAGTGTCACAGGAATGGTTCAAATCATAGTCAGTAGGAACTGTCGGTCTTCATGTACGTAAGTCGGCATTGTGCCTTTTGTATTTAATTCCGATGCAATTTCTGTGTTTCATCGTCAATAGGAAGGTCAGAGGGATACAGTAAACCTGAAGTGAAGCATCGCAATCTATAACTAGTCTCACAGGAATGGTTCAAAACATAGTCAGTAAAAGGAGTCAGTCTTCTTGTACTTAAGTCGGCATTGTGCCTTTTGTATTTAATTCCGAGGCAATTTCTGTGTTTCATCGTCAATAAGAAGGTCCAAGGGATACAGTAATCCCCAAGTGAAGCATCGGAATCTATAACTAGTGTCACAGGAATGGTTCAAATCATTGTCGGTAGGAAGAGTCGGTCTTCATGTACTTAAGGCGGCATTGTGCCTTTTGTATTTAATTCCGATGTAATTTCAGTGTTTCATCGTCAATAAGAAGGTCAGAGGGATACAGTTAACCTGAAGGGAAGCATCGCAATCTATCACTAGTCTCACAGGAATGGTTGAAATCACAGTCAGTACGAAGAGTCAGTCTTCTTGTACTTAAGTCGGCATTGTTCCTCTTGTATTTAATTCCGATGCAATTTCTGTGTTTCATCGTCAATAAGAAGGTCACAGGGATACACTAAACCTGAAGTGACGCATCGGAATCTATAACTAGTGTCACAGGAATGGTTCAAATCATAGTCAGTAGGAATTGTCGGTCTTCATGTACTTAAGTCGGCATTGTGCCTTTTGTATTTATTTCCGATGCAATTTCTGTGTTTCATCGTCAATAAGAAGGTCAGAGGGATACAGTAAACCTGAAGGGAAGCATCGAGATCTTTAACTAGTGTCACAGGAATGGTTCAGAACATAGACAGTAAGATGAGTCAGTCTTCTTGTACTTAAGTCGGCATTGTGCCTTTTGCATTTAATTCCGACGGAATTTCTGTGTTTCATCGTCAATAAGAAGGTCCAAGGGATACAGTAAACCTCAAGTGAAGCATCGGAATCTATGACTAGTGTTACAGGAATGGTTCAAACCATAGTCAGTAGGAAGTGTCGGTCTTCATGTACTTAAGTCGGCATTGTGCCTTTTGTATTTAATTCCGATGCAATTTCTGTGTTTCATCGTCAATAAGAAGGTCCAAGGGAAACAGTAAACCTGGAGTGAAGCGTCGGAATCTATAACTAGTGTCACAGGAATGGTTAAAACATAGACAGTAAGAAGAGTCAGTCTTCCTTGTACTTTAATCGGCATTGTGCCCTTGGTATTTAATTCCGATGCAATTTCTGTGTTTCATCGTCAATAAGAAGGTCCAAGGGATACAGTAAACCTCGAGTGAAGCATCGGAATCTATAACTAGTGTCACAGTAACGCTTCAAACATAGTCAGTAGGAAGGGTTGGTCTTCATGTACTTAAATCGGCATTGAGCCTTTTGTATTTATTTCCGATATAATTTCTGTGCTTCATCGTTAATAAGAAGGTCCAAGGGATACAGTAAACCTGGAGTGAAGCGTCGGAATCTATAACTAGTGTCACAGGAATGGTTCAGAACATAGACAGTAAGATGAGTAAGTCTCCTTGTACTTAAGTCGGAATTGTGCCTTTTGCAATTAATTGCGATGCAATTTCTGTGTTTCATCGTCAATAAGAAGGTCCAAGGGATACAGTAAACCTCAAGTGAAGCATCGAAATCTATAACTAGTGTCACAGGAAAGGTTCAAATCATTGTCGGTAGGAAGAGTCGGTCTTCATGTACTTAAGGCGGCATTGTGCCTTTTGTATTTAATACCGATGCAATTTCAGTGTTTCATCGTCAATAAGAAGGTCAGAGGGATACATTTAACCTGAAGGGAAGCATCGCAATCAATAACTAGTCTCACAGGAATGGTTGAAATCATAGTCAGTAAGAAGAGTCAGTCTTCTTGTACTTAAGTCGGCATTGTGCCTCTTGTATTTAATTCCGATGCAATTTCTGTGTTTCATCGTCAATAAGAAGGTCAGAGGGATACAGTAAACCTGAAGTGACGCATCGTAATCTATAACTAGTGTCACAGGAATGGTTCAAATCATAGTCAGTAGGAAGTGTCGGTCTTCATGTACGTAAGTCGGCATTGTGCCTTTTGTATTTAATTCCGATGCAATTTCTGTGTTTCATCGTCAATAAGAAGGTCAGAGGGATACAGTAAACCTGAAGTGAAGCATCGCAATCTATAACTAGTCTCCCAGGAATGGTTCAAAACATAGTCAGTAAAAGGAGTCAGTCTTCTTGTACTTAAGTCGGCATTGTGCCTTTTGTTTTTAATTCCGAGGCAATTTCTGTGTTTCATCGTCAATACGAAGGTCCAAGGGATACAGTAAACCTCAAGTGAAGCATCGGAATCCAAAACTAGTGTCACTGGAATGGTTCAAATCAATGTCAGTAGGAAGTGTCGGTCTTCATGTACTTAAGGCGGCATTGTGCCTTTTGTATTTAATTCCGATGCAATTTCAGTGTTTCATCGTCAATAACAAGGTCAGAGGGATACAGTTAACCTGAAGGGAAGCATCGCAATCTATAACTAGTCTCACAGGAATGGTTGAAATCATAGTCAGTAAGAAGAGTGAGTCTTCTTGTACTTCAGTCGGCATTGTGCCTCTTGTATTTAATTCCGATGCAATTTCTGTGTTTCATCGTCAATAAGTAGGTCAGAGGGATACAGTAAACCTGAAGTGACGCATCGGAATCTATAACTAGTGTCACAGGAATGGTTCAAATCATAGTCAGTGGGAAGTGTCGGTCTTCATGTACTTAAGTCGGCAGTGTGCCTATTATGTTAATTCCGATGCGATTTCAGTATTTCATCGTCAATAAGAAGGTACAAGGGATACAGTAAAGCTGAAGTGAAGCATCGGAATCTTTAACTAGTGTCACAAAAATGGTTCAAAACATAGTCAGTAAGAGGAGTCAGTCTTTTTGTACTTAAGTCGGCATTGTGCCTCTTGTATTTAATTCCGATGCAATTTCTGTGTTTCATCGTCAATAAGAAGGTCAGAGGGATACTGTAAACCTGAAGTGACGCATCGGAATCTATAACTAGTGTCACAGGAATGGTTCAAATCATAGTCAGTAGGAAGAGTCGGTCTTCATGTACTTAAGTCGGCATTGTGCCTTTTGTATTTAATTCCGATGCAATTTCTGTGCTTCATCGTCAATAAGAAGTTCCAAGGGAAACAGTAAACCTGGGGTGGAGCGTCGGAATCTGTAAGTAGTGTCACAGGAATGGTAAAAACAAAGACAGTATGAAGAGTCAGTCTTCCCTGTACTTAAATCGGCATTGTGCCCTTGGTATTAAATTCCGATGCAATTTCTGTGTTTCATCGTCAATAAGAAGGTCCAAGGGATACAGTAAACCTCAAGTGAAGCTTCGGAATCTATAACTAGTGTCACAGGAATGGTTCAAAGCAAAGTAAGTGAGAAGAGTCAGTCTTCTTATCCTTAAGTCTGCATTGTGCCTCTTGCATTTAATTCCGATGCAATTTCTGTGTTTCATCGTCAATAAGAAGGTCCAAGGGATACAGTAAACCTGAAGTGAAGCATCGTAATCATTAACTAGTGACACAGGAATGGTTCAAAGCATAGACATTAGGAAGAGTCAGTCTTCTTGTACTTAAGTCTGCACTGTGCCTTTTGTATTTAATTCCGATGCAGCTTCTGTGTTTCATTGCAAATAAGACGGTGCAAGGGATACAGTAAACCTGAAGTGAAGCATCGGAATCTATAACTAGTGTCACAGGAATGGTTCAAAACAAAGTAAGTAAGAAGAGTCAGTCTTCTTATCCTTAAGTCTGCATTGTGCCTCTTGCATTTAATTCCGATGCAATTTCTGTGTTTCATCGTCAATAAGAAGGTCCAAGGGATACAGTAAACCTCAAGTGAAGCATCGGAATCGATAACTAGTGTCACAGGAATGGTTCAAAACATAGTCAGTAGGAAGAGTCGGTCTTCATGTACTTAAGTCGGCATTGTGCCTTTTGTATTTAATTCCGATGCAATTTCTGTGCTTCATCGTCAATAAGAAGGTCCAAGGGATACAGTAAACCTGGAGTGAAGCGTCGGAATCTATAACTAGTGTCACAGGAATGGTTCAGAACATAGACAGTAAGATGAGTCAGTCTCCTTGTACTTAAGTCGGCATTGTGCCTTTTGCATTTAATTCCGATGCAATTTCTGTGTTTCATCGTCAATAAGAAGGTCCAAGGGATACAGTAAACCTCAAGTGAAGCATCGGAAACTATAACTAGTGTAACAGGAATGGTTCAAATCTTAGTCACTAGGAAGTGTCGATCTTCATGTACTTAAGGCCGCATTGTGCCTTTTGTATTTAATTCCGATGCAATTTCTGTGTTTCATCGTCAATAAGAAGGTCAGAGGGATACAGTTAACCTGAAGGGAAGCATCGTAATCTATAACTAGTCTCACAGGAATGGTTCAAATTATAGTCAGTAAGAAGAGTCAGTCTTCTTGTACTTAAGTCGGCATTGTGCCTCTTGTATTTAATTCCGATGCAATTTCTGTGTTTCATCGTCAATAAGAAGGTCAGAGGGATACTGTAAACCTGAAGTGACGCATCCCAATCTATATCTAGTGTCACAGGAATGGTTCAAATCATAGTCAGTAGGAAGGGTTGGTCTTCATGTACTTAAATCGGCATTGAGCCATTTGTATTTATTTCCGATGCAATTTCTATGCTTAATCGTTAATAAGAAGGTCCAAGGGATACAGTAAACCTGGAGTGAAGCGTCGGAATCTATAACTAGTGTCACAGGAATGGTTCAGAACATAGACAGTAAGATGAGTAAGTCTCCTTGTACTTAAGACGGCATTGTGCCTTTTGCAATTAATTCCGATGCAATTTCTGTGTTTCATCGTCAATAAGAAGGTCCAAGGGATACAGTAAACCTCAAGTGAAGCATCGGAATCTATAACTAGTGTCACAGGAATGGTTCAAATCATTGTCGGTAGGAGGAGTCGGTCTTCATGTACTTAAGGCGGCATTGTGCCTTTTGTATTTAATTCCGATGCAATTTCAGTGTTTCATCGTCAATAAGAAGGTCGGAGGGATACAGTTAACCTGAAGGGAAGCATCGCAATCTATAACTAGTCTCACAGGAATGGTTGAAATCATAGTCAGTAAGAAGTGTCAGTCTTCTTGTACTTAAGTCGGCATTGTGCCTCTTGTATTTAATTTCGATGCAATTTCTGTGTTTCATCGTCAA
This sequence comes from Schistocerca piceifrons, assembly GCF_021461385.2. Lineage (NCBI taxonomy): Eukaryota > Metazoa > Arthropoda > Insecta > Orthoptera > Acrididae > Schistocerca > Schistocerca piceifrons. Next base: position 109,572 of record NW_025728027.1, on the reverse strand, counting down.
TAAGAAGGTCAGAGGGATACAGTAAACCTGAAGTGACGCATCGTAATCTATAACTAGTATCACACGAATGGTTCAAATCATAGTCAGTAGGAAGTGTCGGTCTTCATGTACGTAAGTCGGCATTGTGCCTTTTGTATTTAATTCCGAGGCAATTTCTGTGTTTCATCGTCAATAAGAAGGTCCAAGGGATACAGTAAACCCCAAGTGAAGCATCGGAATCCATAACTAGTGTCACAGGAATGGTTCAAATCATTGTCGGTAGGAAGAGTCGGTCCTCATGTACTTAAGGCGGCATTGTGCCTTTTGTATTTAATTCCGATGCAATTTCAGTGTTTCATCGCCAATAACAAGGTCAGAAGGATACAGTTAACCTGAAGGGAAGCATCGCAATCTATAACTAGTCTCACAGGAATGGTTGAAATCATAGTCAGTAAGAAGAGTCAGTCTTCTTGTACTTAAGTCGGCATTGTGCCTCTTGTATTTAATTCCGATACAATTTCTGTGTTTCATCGTCAATAAGTAGGTCAGAGGGATACAGTAAACCTGAAGTGACGCATCGGAATCTATAACTAGTGTCACAAGAATGGTTCAAATCATAGTCAGTAGGAAGTGTCGGTCTTCATGTACTTAAGTCGGCAGTGTGCCTATTATGTTAATTCCGATGCGATTTCTGTATTTCATCGTCAATAAGAAGGTCCAAGGGATACAGTAAAGCTGAAGTGAAGCATCGGAATCTTTAACTAGTGTCACAAAAATGGTTCAAAACATAGTCAGTAAGAGGAGTCAGTCTTTTTGTACTTAAGTCGGCAGTGTTCCTATTGTGTTAATTCCGATGCGATTTCTGTATTTCATCGTCAATAAGAAGGTCCAAGGGATACAGAAAATCTCAAGTGAAGCATCGGAATCTATAACTAGTGTCACAGGAATGGTTCAAAACATAGTCAGTAGGAAGAGTCGGTCTTCATGTACTTAAGTCGGCATTGTGCCTTTTGTATTTAATTCCGATGCAATTTCTGTGCTTCATCGTCAATAAGAAGTTCCAAGGGAAACAGTAAACCTGGGGTGGAGCGTCGGAATCTATAAGTAGTGTCACAGGAATGGTTAAAACAAAGACAGTATGAAGAGTCAGTCTTCCTTGTACTTAAATCGGCATTGTGCCCTTGGTATTAAATTCCGATGCAATTTCTGTGTTTCATCGTCAATAAGAAGGTCCAAGGGATACAGTAAACCTCAAGTGAAGCTTCGGAATCTATAACGAGTGTCACAGGAATGGTTCAAAACAAAGTAAGTAAGAAGAGTCAGTCTTCTTATCCTTAAGTCTGCATTGTGCCTCTTGCATTTAATTCCGATGCAATTTCTGTGTTTCATCGTCAATAAGAAGGTCCAAGGGATACAGTAAACCTGAAGTGAAGCATCGTAATCATTAACTAGTGACACAGGAATGTTTCAAAGCACAGACATTAGGAAGAGTCAGTCTTCTTGTACTTAAGTCTGCACTGTGCCTTTTGTATTTAATTCCGATGCAGCTTCTGTGTTTCATTGCAAATAAGACGGTCCAAGGGATACAGTAAACCTGAAGTGAAGCATCGGAATCTATAACTAGTGTCACTGGAATGGTTCAAAACAAAGTAAGTAAGAAGAGTCAGTCTTCTTATCCTTAAGTCTGCATTGTGCCTCTTGCATTTAATTCCGACGCTATTTCTGTGTTTCATCGTCAATAAGAAGGTCCAAGGAATACAGTAAACCTCAAGTGAAGCATCGGAATCGATAACTAGTGTCACAGGAATGGTTCAAAACATAGTCAGTAGGAAGAGTCGGTCTTCATGTACTTAAGTCGGCATTGTGCCTTTTGTATTTAATTCCGATGCAATTTCTGTGCTTCATCGTCAATAAGAAGGTCCAAGGGATACAGTAAACCTGTAGTGAAGCGTCGGAATCTATAACTAGTGTCACAGGAATGGTTCAGAACATAGACAGTAAGATGAGTCAGTCTCCTTGTACTTAAGTCGGCATTGTGCCTTTTGCATTTAATTCCGATGCAATTTCTGTGTTTCATCGTCAATAAGAAGGTCCAAGGAATACAGTAAACCTCAAGTGAAGCATCGGAAACTATAACTAGTGTAACAGGAATGGTTCAAATCATAGTCACTAGGAAGTGTCGGTCTTCATGTACTTAAGGCGGCATTGTGCCTTTTGTATTTAATTCCGATGCAATTTCAGTGTTTCATCGTCAATAAGAAGGTCAGAGGTATACAGTTAACCTGAAGGGAAGCATCGCAATCTATAACTAGTCTCACAGGAATGGTTCAAATTATAGTCAGTAAGAAGAGTCAGGCTTCTTGTACTTAAGTCGACATTGTGCCTCTTGTATTTAATTCCGATGCAATTTCTGTGTTTCATCGTCAATAAGAAGGTCAGAGGGATACAGTAAACCTGAAGTGACGCATCGGAATCTATAACTAGGGTCACAGGAATGGTTCAAGTCATAGTCAGTAGGAAGTGTCGGTCTTCATGTACGTAAGTCGGCATTGTGCCTTTTGTTTTTAATTCCGATGCAATTTCTGTGTTTCATCGTCAATAAGAAGGTCAGAGGGATACAGTAAACCTGAAGTGAAGCATCGCAATCTATAACTAGTCTCACAGGAATGGTTCAAAACATAGTCAGTAAAAGGAGTTAGTCTTCTTGTACTTAAGTCGGCATTGTGCCTTTTGTATTTAATTCCGAGGCAATTTCTGTGTCTCATCGTCAATAAGAAGGTCCAAGGGATACAGTAAACCTCAAGTGAAGCATCGGAATCTATAACTAGTGTCACAGGAATGGTTCAAATCATAGTCAGTAGGAAGTGTCGGTCTTCATGTACTTAAGTCGGCATTGTGCCTTTTGTATTTAATTCCGATGCAATTTCTGTGATTCATCGTCAATAAGAAGGTCAGAGGGATACAGTAAACCTGAAGGGAAGCATCACAATCTATAACTAGTCTCACAGGAATAGTTCAAATCATAGTCAGTAAGAAGGGTCAGTCTTCTTGTACTTAAGTCGGCATTGTCCCTCTTGTATTTAATTCCGATGCAATCTCTGTGTTTCATCGTCAATAACAAGGTCGGAGGGATACAGTTAACCTGAAGTGACGCATCGGAATCTATAACTAGTGTCACAGGAATGGTTCAAATCATAGTCAGTAGGAAGTGTCGGTCTTCATGTACTTAAGTCGGCATTGTGCCATTTGTATTTATTTCCGATGCGATTTCTGTGTTTCATCGTCAATAAGAAGGTCAGAGGGATACAGTAAACCTGAAGTGAAGCATCGCAATCTATAACTAGTCTCACAGGAGTGGTTCAAAACATAGTCAGTAAAAGCAGTTAGTCTTCTTGTACTTAAGTCGGCATTGTGCCTTTTGTATTTAATTCTGAGGCAATTTCTGTGTTTCATCGTCAATAAGAAGGTCCAAGGGATACAGTAAACCTCAAGTGAAGCATCGGAATCTATAACTAGTGCCACAGGAATGGTTCAAATCATAGTCAGTAGGAAGTGTCGGTCTTCATGTACTTAAGTCGGCATTGTGCCTTTTGTATTTAATTCCGATGCAATTTCTGTGTTTCATCGTCAATAAGAAGGTCAGAGGGATACAGTAAACCTGAAGGGAAGCATCACAATCTATAACTAGTCTCACAGGAATAGTAGGAATCATAGTCAGTAAGAAGAGTCAGTCTTCTTGTACTTAACTCGGCATTGTCCCTCTTGTATTTAATTCCGATGCAATTTCTGTGTTTCATCGTCAATAAGAAGGTCAGAGGGATACAGTAAACCTGAAGGGAAGCATCGCAATCTATAACTAGTCTCACAGGAATGGTTCAAATCATAGTCAGTAAAAGGAGTCACTCTTCTTGTACTTAAGTCGGCATTGTGCCTTTTGTATTTAATTCCGAGGCAATTTCTGTGTTTCATCGTCAGTAAGAAGGTCCAAGGGATACAGTAAACCTGAAGTGAAGCATCGGAATCTATAACTACTGTCACAGGAATGGTTCAGAACATAGACAGTAAGATGAGTCAGTCTTCTTGTACTTAAGTCGGCATTGTGCCTTTTGTGTTTAATTCCGATGCAATTTCTGTGTTTCATCGTCAATAAGAAGGTCCAAGGGATACAGTAAACCTCAAGTGAAGCATCGGAATCTATAACTAGTGTCACAGGAATGGTTCAAAACATAGTCAGTAGGAAGAGTCGGTCTTCATGTACTTAAGTCGGCATTGTGCCTTTTGTATTTAATTCCGATGCAATTTCTGTGCTTCATCGTCAATAAGATGGTCCAAGGGATACAGTAAACCTGGAGTGAAGCGTCGGAATCTATAACTAGTGTCACAGGAATGGTTCAGAACATAGACAGTAAAATGAGTCAGTCTTCTTGTACTTAAGTCGGCATTGTGACTTTTGCATTTAATTCCGATGCAATTTCTGTGTTTCATCGTCAATAAGAAGGTCCAAGGGACACAGTAAACCTCAAGTGAAGCATCGGAATCTATAACTAGTGTCACAGGAATGGTTCAAATCATAGTCAGTAGGAAGTGTCGGTCTTCATGTACGTAAGTCGGCATTGTGCCTTTTGTATTTAATTCCGATGCAATTTCTGTGTTTCATCGTCAATAAGAAGGTCCAAGAGAAACAGTAAACCTGGAGTGAAGCGTCGGAATCTATAACTAGTGTCACAGGAATGGTTAATACATAGAAAGTAAGAAGAGTCAGTCTTCCTTGTACTTAAATCGGCATTGTGCCCTTGGTATTAAATTCCGATGCAATTTCTGTGTTTCATCGTCAATAAGAAGGTCCAAGGGATACAGTAAACCTCAAGTGAAGCATCGGAATCTATCACTAGTGTCACAGTAACGGTTCAAACATAGTCAGTAGGAAGGGTTGGTCTTCATGTACTTAAATCGGCATTGAGCCTTTTGTATTTAATTCCGATGCAATTTCAGTGCTTAATCGTTAATACGAAGGTCCAAGGGATACAGTAAACCTGGAGTGAAGCGTCGGAATCTATAACTAGTGTCACAGGAATGGTTCAGAACATAGACAGTAAGATGAGTAAGTCTCCTTGTACTTAAATCGGCATTGTGCCTTTTGCAATTAATTCCGATGCAATTTCTGTGTTTCATCGTCAATAAGAAGGTCCAAGGGATACAGTAAACCTCAAGTGAAGCATCGGAATCTATAACTAGTGTCACAGGAATGGTTCAAATCATAGTCAGTAAGAAGAGTCAGTCTTCTTGTACTTAAGTCGGCATTGTGCCTCTTGTATTTAATTCCGATGCAATTTCTGTGTTTCATCGTCAATAGGAAGGTCAGAGGGATACAGTAAACCTGAAGTGAAGCATCGCAATCTATAACTAGTCTCACATTAATGGTTCAAAACATAGTCAGTATAAGGAGTCAGTCTTCTTGTACTTAAGTCGGCATTGTGCCTTTTGTATTTAATTCCGAGGCAATTTCTGTGTATCATCGTCAATAAGAAGGTCCAAGGGATACAGTAAACCTCAAGTGAAGCATCGGAATCTATAACTAGTGTCACAGGAATGGTTCAAATCATAGTCAGTAGGAAGTGTCGGTCTTCATGTACTTAAGTCGGCATTGTGCCTTTTGTATTTAATTCCGATGCAATTTCAGTGTTTCATCGTCAATAAGAAGGTCAGAGGGATACAGTAAACCTGAAGGGAAGCATCACAATCTATAACTAGTCTCACAGGAATAGTAGGAATCATAGTCAGTAGGAAGAGCCAGTCTTCTTGTACTTAACTCGGCATTGTCCCTCTAGGATTTAATTCCGATGCAATTTCTGTGTTTCATCGTCAATAACAAGGTGAGAGGGATACAGTAGACCTGAAGTGAAGCATCGCAATCTATAACTAGTGTCACAGGAATGGTTCAAAACAAAGTAAGTAAGAAGAGTCAGTCTTCTTATACTTAAGTCTGCATTGTGCCTCTTGCATTTAATTCCGATGCAATTTCTGTGTTTCATCGTCAATAAGAAGGTCCAAGGGATACAGTAAACCTCAAGTGAAGCATCGGAATCGATAACTAGTGTCACAGGAATGGTTCAGAACATAGAGAGTAAGATGAGTCAGTCTACTTGTACTTAAGTCTTCATTGTGACTTTTGCATTTAATTCCGATGCAATTTCTGTGTTTCATCGTCAATGAGAAGGTCCAAGGGACACAGGAAACCTCAAGTGACGCATCGGAATCTATAACTAGTGTCACAGGAATGGTTCAAATCATAGTCAGTAGGAAGTGTCGGTCTTCATGTACGTAAGTCGGCATTGTGCCTTTTGTATTTAATTCCGATGCAATTTCTGTGTTTCATCGTCAATAAGAAGGTCAGAGGGATACAGTAAACCTGAAGTGAAGCATCGCAATCTATAACTAGTGTCACAGGAATGGTTCAAAACAAAGTAAGTAAGAAGAGTCAGTCTTCTTATACTTAAGTCTGCATTGTGCCTCTTGCATTTAATTCCGATTCAATTTCTGTGTTTCATCGTCAATAAGAAGGTCCAAGGGATACAGTAAACCTCAAGTGAAGCATCGGAATCGATAACTAGTGTCACAGGAATGGTTCAAAACATAGTCAGTAGGAAGAGTCGGTCTTCATGTACTTAAGTCGGCCTTGCGCCTTTTGTATTTAATTCCAATGCAATTTCTGTGCTTCATCGTCAATAAGAAGGTCAGAGGGATACAGTAAACCTGAAGAGAAGCATCACAATCTATAACTAGTCTCACAGGAATAGTTCAAATCATAGTCAGTAAGAAGAGTCAGTCTTCTTGTACTTAAGTCGGCATTGTCCCTCTTGTATTTAATTCCGATGCAATTTCTGTGTTTCATCGTCATTAACAAGGTCAGAGGGATACAGTAAACCTGAAGTGACGCATCGGAATCTATAACTAGTGTCACAGGAATGGTTCAAATCATAGTCAGTAGGAAGTGTCGGTCTTCATGTACTTAAGTCGGCATTGTGCCTTTTGTATATAATTCCGATGCGATTTCTGTGTTTCATAGTCAATAAGAAGGTCACAGGGATACAGTAAACCTGAAGTGAAGCATCGCAATCTATAACTAGTCTCACAGGAGTGGTTCAAAACATAGTCAGTAAAAGGAGTTAGTCTTCTTGTACTTAAGTCGGCATTGTGCCTTTTGTATTTAATTCCGAGGCAATTTCTGTGTTTCATCGTCCATAAGAAGGTCCAAGGGATACAGTAAACCTCAAGTGAAGCATCGGAATCTATAACTAGTGTCACAGGAATGGTTCAAATCATAGTCAGTAGGAAGTGTCGGTCTTCATTTACTTAAGTCGGCATTGTGCCTTTTGTATTTAATTCCGATGCAATTTATGTGTTTCATCGTCAATAAGATGGTCAGAGGGATACAGTAAACCTGAAGGGAAGCATCACAATCTATAACTAGTCTCACAGGAATAGTTCAAATCATAGTCAGTAAGAAGAGTCAGTCTTCTTGTACTTAACTCGGCATTGTCCCTCTAGTATTTAATTCCGATGCAATTTCTGTGTTTCATCGTCAATAACAAGGTCAGAGGGATACAGTAAACCTGAAGTGAAGCATCGCAATCTATAACTAGTGTCACAGGAATGGTTCAAAACAAAGTAAGTAAGAAGAGTCAGTCTTCTTATACTTAAGTCTGCATTGTGCCTCTTGCATTTAATTCCGATGCAATGTCTGTGTTTCATCGTCAATAAGAAGGTCCAAGGGATACAGTAAACCTCAAGTGAAGCATCGGAATCGATAACTAGTGTCTCAGGAATGGTTCAGAACATAGAGAGTAAGATGAGTCAGTCTTCTTGTACTTAAGTCTTCATTGTGACTTTTGCATTTAATTCCGATGCAATTTCTGTGTTTCATCGTCAATGAGAAGGTCCAAGGGACACAGGAAACCTCAAGTGACGCATCGGAATCTATAACTAGTGTCACAGGAATGGTTCAAATCATAGTCAGTAGGAAGTGTCGGTCTTCATGTACGTAAGTCGGCATTGTGCCTTTTGTATTTAATTCCGATGCAATTTCTGTGTTTCATCGTCAATAAGAAGGTCAGAAGGATACAGTAAACCTGAAGTGAAGCATCGCAATCTATAACTAGTGTCACAGGAATGGTTCAAAACAAAGTAAGTAAGAAGAGTCAGTCTTCTTATACTTAAGTCTGCATTGTGCCTCTTGCATTTAATTCTGATTCAATTTCTGTGTTTCATCGTCAATAAGAAGGTCCAAGGGATACAGTAAACCTCAAGTGAAGCATCGGAATCGATAACTAGTGTCACAGGAATGGTTCAAAACATAGTCAGTAGGAAGAGTCGGTCTTCATGTACTTAAGTCGGCATTGTGCCTTTTGTATATAATTCCGATGCGATTTCTGTGTTTCATAGTCAATAAGAAGGTCACAGGGATACAGTAAACCTGCGGTGAAGCATCGCAATCTATAACTAGTCTCACAGGAGTGGTTCAAAACATAGTCAGTAAAAGGAGTTAGTCTTCTTGTACTTAAGTCGGCATTGTGCCTTTTGTATTTAATTCCGAGGCAATTTCTGTGTTTCATCGTCAATAAGAAGGTCCAAGGGACACAGGAAACCTCAAGTGACGCATCGGAATCTATAACTAGTGTCACAGGAATGGTTCAAATCATAGTCAGTAGGAAGTGTCGGTCTTCTTGTACGTAAGTCGGCATTGTGCCTTTTGTATTTAATTCCGATGCAATTTCTGTGTTTCATCGTCAATAAGAAGGTCAGAGGGATACAGTAAACCTGAAGAGAAGCATCACAATCTATAACTAGTCTCACAGGAATAGTTCAAATCATAGTCAGTAAGAAGAGTCAGTCTTCCTGTACTTAAGTCGGCATTGTCCCTCTTGTATTTAATTCCGATGCAATTTCTGTGTTTCATCGTCAATAACAAGGTCAGAGGGATACAGTAAACCTGAAGTGACGCATCGGAATCTATAACTAGTGTCACAGGAATGGTTCAAATCATAGTCAGTAGGAAGTGTCGGTCTTCATGTACTTAAGTCAGCATTGTGCCTTTTGTATATGATTCCGATGCGATTTCTGTGTTTCATAGTCAATAAGAAGGTCACAGGGATACAGTAAACCTGAAGTGAAGCATCGCAATCTATAACTAGTCTCACAGGAGTGGTTCAAAACATAGTCAGTAAAAGGAGTTAGTCTTCTTGTACTTAAGTCGGCATTGTGCCTTTTGTATTTAATTCCGAGGCAATTTCTGTGTTTCATCGTCCATAAGAAGGTCCAAGGGATACAGTAAACCTCAAGTGAAGCATCGGAATCTATAACTAGTGTCACAGGAATGGTTCAAATCATAGTCAGTAGGAAGTGTCGGTCTTCATGTACTTAAGTCGGCATTGTGCCTTTTGTATTTAATTCCGATGCAATTTCTGTGTTTCATCGTCAATAAGAAGGTCCAAGGGAAACAGTAAACCTGGAGTGAAGCGTCGGAATCTATAACTAGTGTCACAGGAATGGTTAAAACATAGACATTAAGATGAGTCAGTCTTCTTGTACTTAAGTCTTCATTGTGCCTTTTGTATTTAATTCCGATGCAATTTCAGTGTTTCATCGTCAATAAGAAGGTCGGAGGGATACAGTAAACCTGAAGTGACGAATCGGAATCTATAACTAGTGTCATAGGAATGGTTCAAATCATAGTCAGTAGGAAGTGTCGGTCTTCATGTACGTAAGTCGGCATTGTGCCTTTTGTATTTAATTCCGATGCAATTTCTGTGTTTCATCGTCAATAAGAAGGTCCAAGGGATACAGTATACCTCAAGTGAAGCATCAGAATCCAAAACTAGTGTCACAGGAATGGTTCAAATCATAGTCAGTAGGAAGTGTCGGTCTTCATGTACTTAACTCGGCATTGTGCCCTTTGTATTTCATTCCGATGCAATTTCTGTGTTTCATCGTCAATAAGAAGGTCAGAGGGATACAGTAAACCTGAAGGGAAGCATCGCAATCTATAACTAGTCTCACAGGAATAGTTCAAATCAAAGTCAGTAAGAAGAGTCAGTCTTCTTGTACTTAAGTCGGCATTGTGCCCCTTGTATTTAACTCCGATGCAATTTCTGTGTTTCATCGTCAATAAGAAGGTCAGAGGGATACAGCAAACCTGAAGTGACGCATCGGAAACTATAACTAGTGTCACAGGAATGGTTCAAATCATAGTCAGTAGGAAGTGTCGGTCTTCATGTACTTAAGTCGGCATTGTGCCTTTTGTATTTAATTCCGATTCAATTTCTGTGTTTCATCGTCAATGAGAAGGTCCAAGGGATACAGTAAACCTCAAGTGAAGCATCGGAATCTATGACTAGTGTCACAGGAATGGTTCAAACCATAGTCAGTAGGAAGTGTCGGTCTTCATGTACTTAAGTCGGCATTGTGCCTTTTGTGTTTAATTCCGATGCAATTTCTGTGTTTCATCGTCAATAAGAAGGTCCAAGGGAAACAGTAAACCTGGGGTGAAGCGTCGGAATCTATAACTAGTGTCACAGGAATGGTTAAAACATAGACAGTAAGAAGAATCAGTCTTCCTTGTACTTAAATCGGCATTGTTCCCTTAGTATTAAATTCCGATGCAATTTCTGTGTTTCATCGTCAATAAGAAGGTCCAAGGAATACAGTAAACCTCGAGTGAAGCATCGGAATCTATAACTAGTGTCACAGGAACGGTTCAAACATAGTCAGTAGGAAGAGTTGGTCTTCATGTACATAATTCGGCATTGTGCCTTTTGTATTTAATTCCGATGCAATTTCTGTGTTTTATCGTCAATAAGAAGGTCCAAGGGATACAGTAAACCTGAAGTGAAGCATCGTAATCTATAACTAGTGACACAGGAATGGTTCAAAACATAGACATTAGGAAGAGTCAGTCTTCTTGTACTTAAGTCGGCACTGTGCCTTTTGTATATAATTCCGATGCAATTTCTGTGTTTCATTGCAAATAAGACGGTCCAAGGGATACAGTAAACCTGAGGTGAAGCATCGGAATCTATAACTAGTGTCACAGGAATGGTTCAAAACAAAGTAAGTAAGAAGAGTCTGTCTTCTTATCCTTAAGTCTGCATTGTGCCTCTTGTATGATATTCCGATGCAATTTCTGTGTTTCATCGTCAATAAGAAGGTCCATGGGATATAGTAAGCCTGGAGTGTAGCATCGGAACCTATAACTAGTGTCACAGGAATGGTTCAAATCATAGACAGTAAGAAGTGTCAGTCTTCGTGTACTTAAGTCGGAATTTGGACTTTTCTAATTAATTCCGATGCAATTTCTGTGCTTCATCGTCAATAAGAAGGTCCAAGGGATACAGTACACCTGAGGTGAAGCATCGGAATTTATAACTAGTGTCACAGGAATGGTTCAAAACATAGACAGTAAGAAGAGACAGTCTTCTTGTACTCAAGTCGGCATTGTGCCTTTTCTATTTAATCCCGATGTAATTTCTGTGTTTCATCGTCAATAACAAGGTCCAAGGGATACAGTAAACCTGGAGTGTAGCATCGGAATCTATAACTAGTGTCACAGGAATGGTTCAATACATAGACAGTAAGAAGAGTCAGTCTTCTTGTACTTAAGTCGGCTTTGTGCAATTTGTATTTAATTCCGACGCAATTTCTGTGTTTCATCGTCAATAAGAAGGTCAGAGGGATACAGTAAACCTGAGATGAGGCATCGGAATCCATAGCTAGTGTCACAGGAATGGTTCTAAACATAGTCAGTAAGAAGAGTCAGTCTTCTTGTACTTAAGTCGGCATTGTGACTTTTCTATTTAATTCCGATGCAATTTCTGTGTTACGTCGTGAATAGCAAGGTCCAAGGGATATAGTAAACCTCAAGTGAAGCATCGGAATCTATAACTAGTGTCACAGGAATGGTTCAAGACATAGGAAGTAAGACGAGTCAGTCTTCTTGTACTCAAGTCGACATTGTGCCTTTTCTATTTAATTCCGATGCAATTTCTGTGTTTCATCGTCAATAAGAAGGTCAGAGGGATACGGTAAACCTGAAGGGAAGCATCGCAATCCATAACTAGTCTCATAGGAATGGTTCAAAAGATAGTCAGTAAAAGGAGTCAGTCTTCTTGTACATAAGTCGGCATTGTGCCTTTTGTATTTAATTCCGAGGCAATTTCTGTGTTTCATCGTCAATAAGAAGGTCCAAGGGATACAGTAAACCTGAAGTGAAGCATCGTAATCTATAACTAGTGTCACAGGAATGGTTCAAAACATAGACAGTAGGAAGAGTCAGTCTTCTTGTACTTAAGTCGGCATTGTGCCTCTTCTATTTAATTCCGATGCAATTTCTGTGTTTCATCGTCAAAAAGTAGGTCATAGGGGTACAGAAAACCTGAAGTGAAGCATCGGAATCTATAAGTAGTGTCACAGGAATGGTTCAAAGCTTAGTCAGTCGGAAGAGTCGGTCGTCATGTACTTAAGTCGACATTGTGCCTTTTGTATTTAATTCCGATGCAACTTCTGTGCTTCATCGTCAATAAGAAGGTCCAAGGGATACAGTAAACCTGGAGTGAAGCGTCGGAATCTATTACTAGTGTCACAGGAATGGTTCAGAACATAGACAGTAAGATGAGGCAGTCTTCTTGTACTTAAGTCGGCATTGTGCCTTTTGCATTTAATTCCGATGCAATTTCTGTGTTTCATCGTCAACAAGAAGCTCTAAGGGATACAGTAAACCTCAAATGAAGCATCGGAATCTATAACTAGTGTCACAGGAATGGTTCAATTCATAGCCAGTAGGAAGTGTCGGTCTTCATGTACTAAAGTCGGCAATGTGCCTTTTGTATTTAATTCCGATGCAATTTCTGTGTTTCATCGTCAATACGTAGGTCCAAGGGAAACAGTAAACCTGGAGTGAAGCGTCGAAATCTATAACTAGTGTCACAGGAATGGTTAAAACATAGACAGTAAGAAGAGTCAGTCTTCCTTGTACTTAAATCGGCATTGTGCCTTTAGTATTAAATTCCGATGCAATTTCTGTATTTCATCGTCAATAAGAAGGTCCAAGGGATACAGTAAACCTGAAGCGAAGCATCGTAATCTATAACTAGTGACACAGGAATGGTTCAAAACATAGACATCTGGAAGAGTAAGTTTCTTGTACTTAAGTCGGCACTGTGCCTTTTGTATTTAATTCCGATGCAATTTCTGTGTTTCATTGCAAATAAGACGGTCCAAGGGATACAGTAAACCTGAAGTGAAGCATCGGAATCTATAACTAGTGTCACAGGAGTGGTTCATAACAAAGTAAGTAAGAAGAGTCAGTCTTCTTATCCTTAAGTCTGCATTGTGCCTCTTGTATTTAATTCCGATGCAATTTCTGTGTTTCATCGTCAATAAGAAGGTGCATGGGATATAGTAAGCCTGGAGTGTAGCATCGGAATCTATAACTAGTGTCACAGGAATGGTTCAAATCATAGACAGTAAGAAGTGTCAGTCTCCGTGTACTTAAGTCGGAATTTTGCTTTTTCTATTTAATTCCGATGCAATTTCTGTGTTTCATCATCAATAAGAAGGTCCAAGGGATACAGTAAACCAGAGGTGAAGCATCGGAATCTATAACTAGTGTCACAGGAATGGTTCAAAACATAGACAATAAGAAGAGTCAGTCTTCTTGTACTTAAGTCGGTATTGTGCCTTTTCTATTTAATTCCGATGCAATTTCTGTGTTTCATCGTCAATAACAAGGTCCAAGGGATACAGTATACCTGGAGTGTAGCATCTTAATCTTTAACTAGTGCCACTGGAATGGTTCAAAACATAGACAGTATGAAGAGTCAGTCTTCTTGTACTTAAGTCGGCATTGTGACTTTTGTATGTAATTCCGATGCAATTTCTGTGTTACGTCGTCAATAACAAAGTCCAAGGGATACAGTAAACCTCAAGTGAAGCATCGGAATCTATAACTAGTGTCACAGGAATGGTTCAAGACATAGGAAGTAAGACGAGTCAGTCTTCTTGTACTTAAGTCGACATTGTGCATTTTCTATTTAATTCCGATGCAATTTCTGTGTTTCATCGTCAATAGGAAGGTCCAAGGTATACAGTAAACTTGAAATGAAGCATCAGAATCTATAACTCGTGTCACTGGAATTGTTCAAAATATAGAGAGTAAGAAGAGTCAGTCTTCTTGAACTTAACTCGGCATTGTGCAATTTGTATTTAACTCCGATGGAATTTCTGTGTTTCATCGTCAAGAAGAACGTCAGAGGGATACAGTAAACCTGAAGTGAAGGATCGGAATCTATAACTAGTGTCACAGGAATGGTTCAAAACAAAGTCAGTAAGAGGAGTCAGTCTTTTTGTACTTAAGTCGGCAGTGTTCCTATTGTGTTAATTCCGATGCGATTTCTGTATTTCATCGTCAATAAGAAGGTCCAAGGGATACAGTAAACCTGAAGTGAAGCATCGGAATCTATAACTAGTGTCACAGGAATGGTTCAGATCATAGACAGTAAGTTGAGTCAGTCTTCTTGTACTTATGTCGGCATTGTGCCTTTTGTATTTAATTCCGATGCAATTTCTGTGCTTTATCGTCAATAAGAAGGTCCAAGGGATACAGTAAACCTCAAGTGAAGCATCGCAATCTATAACTAGTGTCACAGGAATGGTTCAAATCATAGTCAGTTGGAAGTGTCGGTCTTCATGTACTTAAGTCGGCATTGTGGCTTTTGTTTTTAATTCAGATGCAATTTCTGTGTTTCATCGTCAATAAGAAGGTCAGAGGGATAAAGTAAAACTGAAAGGATGCATCGCAATCTATTACCAGTCTCACAGGAATGGTTCAAATCATAGTCAGTAAAAAGAGTCAGTCTTCTTGTACTTATGTCGGCATTGTGCCTCTTGTATTTAATTCCGATGCAATTTCTGTGTTTCACCGTCAATAAGAAGGTCAGAGGGATACAGCAAACCTGAAGTGACACATTTGGAATCTATAACTAGTGTCACAGGAATGGTTCAAATCATAGTCAGTAGGTAGTTTCGGTCTTCATGTACTTAAGTCGGCATTGTGCCTTTTGTATTTAATTCCGATGCAATTTCTGTGTTTCATCGTCAATAAGAAGGTCAGAGGGATACAGTAAACCTGAAGGGAAGCATCGCAATCTATAACTAGTCTCACAGGAATGGTTCAAATCATAGTCAGTAAAAGGAGTCAGTCTTCTTGTACTTAAGTCGGCATTGTGAATTTTGTATTTAATTCCTAGGCAATTTCTGTGTTTCATCGTCAATAGGAAGGTCCAAGGGATACTGTAAACCTCAAGTGAAGCATCGGAATCTATAACTAGTGTCACAGGAATGGTTCAAAACATAGACAGTAGGAAGAGTCAGTCTTCATGTACTTAAGTCGGCATTGTGCCTTTTCTAGTTAATTCCGATGCAATTTCTATGTTTCATCGTCAAAAAGTAGGTCAGAGGGTTACAGTAAAGCTGAAGTGAAGCATCGGACTCTATAACTAGTGTCACAGGAATGGTTCAGAACATAGACAGTAAGATGAGTCAGTCTTCTTGTGCTTAAGTCGGCATTGTGCCTTTTGTATTTAATTCCGATGCAATTTCTGTGTTTCATCGTCAATAAGAAGGTCCAAGGGATACAGTAAACCTCAAGTGAAGCATGGGATTCTATAACTAGTGTCACAGGAATGGTTCAAAACATAGTCAGTAGGAAGAGTCGGTCTTCATGTACTTAAGCCGGCATTGTGCCTTTTGTATTTAATTCCGATGCAATATTTGTGCTTCATCGTCAATAAGAAGGTCCAAGGGATACAGTAAAACTGGAGTGAAGCGTCGGAATCTATAACTAGTGACACAGGAATGGTTCAAAGCATAGACATTAGGAAGAGTCAGTCTTCTTGTACATAAGTCGGCACTGTGCCTTTTGTATGTAATTCCGATGCAATTTCTGTCTTTCATTGCAAATAAGACAGTCCAAGGGATACAGTAAACCTGGAGTGTAGCATCGGAATCTATAACTAGTGTCACTGGAATGGTTCAAAACATGGTCAGTAAGAAGAGATTGTCTTCGTGTTCTTAAGTCGGCATTGTGCCTTTTGTATTTAATTCCGATGCAATTTCTGCGTTTCATCGTCAATAAGAAGGTCAGAGGGATACAGTAAACCTGAAGTGAAGCATCGGAATCTATAGCTAGTGTCACAGGAATGGTTCAAAAAATAGTCAGTAAGAAGAGTCAGTCTTCTTGTCCTTAAGTGGGCATTGTGATATTTGTATTTATTTCCGATGCAATTTCTGTGTTACGTCGTCAATAACAAGGTCCTAGGGATACAGTAAACCTCAAGTGAAGCATCGGAAACTATTACTAGTGTCACAGGAATGGTTCAAGACATAGGAAGCAAGACGAGTCAGTCTTCTTGTACTTAAGTTGACATTGTGCCTTTTCTATTTAATTCCGATGCAATTTCTGTGTTTCATCGTCAATAAGAAGGTCAGAGGGATACAGTAAACCTAAAGTGAAGCATCGGATTCCAAAACTAGGGTCACAGGAATGGTTCAAAACATAGACAGTAGGGAGAGTCAGTCTTCTTGTACTTACGCCGGCATTGTGCCTTTTGTATTTAATTCCGATGCAATTTCTGTATTTCATCGTCAATAACAAGGTCCAAGGTATACAGTAAACCTGAAATGAAGCATCAGAATCTATAACTCGTGTCACTGGAATGGTTCAAAATATAGACAGTAAGAAGAGTCAGTCTTCTTGTACTTAAGTCGGCATTGTGCCTTTTGTATTTAATTCCGATGCGATTTCTGTGATTCATCGTCAATAAGAAATCCCAAGGGATACAGTAAACCTGAAGTGAAGCATCGGACTCTATAACTAGTGTCACAGAGGTGGTTCAAACATAGACAGTAGTGGAGTCAGTCTTCTTGTAGTTAAGTCGGCATTGTGCATTTTGTATTTAATTGCGATGCAATTTCAGTGTTTCATCGTCAATAAGAAGGTCCAAGGGAAACAGTAAACCTGAAGTGAAACATCGGAATCTATAACTAGTGTCACAGGAATGGTTCAAAACATGGTCAGTAAGAAGAGATTGTCTTCGTGTACTTAAGTCGGCATTGTGCCTTTTGTATTTAATTCCGATGCAATTTCTGCGTTTCATCGTCAATAAGAAGGTCAGAGGGATACAGTAAACCTAAAGTGAAGCATCGGATTCCAAAACTAGGGTCACAGGAATGGTTCAAAACACAGACAGTAGGGAGAGTCAGTCTTCTTGTACTTAATCCGGCATTGTGCCTTTTGTATTTCATTCCGATGCAATTTCTGTGTTTCATCGTCAATAAGAAGGTCCAAGGTATACAGTAAACCTGAAATGAAGCATCAGAATCTATAACTCGTGTCACTGGAATGGTTCAAAATATAGACAGTAAGAAGAGTCAGTCTTCTTGTACTTAAGTCGGCATTGTGCCTTTTGTATTTAATTCCGATGCAATTTCTGTGATTCATCGTCAATAAGAAGGTCAGAGGGATACAGTAAACCTTAAGTGAAGCATCGGATTCCAAAACTAGTGTCGCAGGAATGGTTCAAACATAGACACTGGGTAGAGTCAGTCTTCCTGTACTTAAGCCGGCATTGTGCCTTTTGTACTTAATTCCGATACAATTTCTGTGTTTCATCGTCAATAAGAAGGTCCAAGGGATACAGTAAACCTGAAGTGAAGCATCGGACTCTATAACTAGTGTCACAGAAATGGTTCAAAGCATAGACAGTAGAGGAGTCCGTCTTCTTGTACGTAAGTCAGCATTGTGCCTTTTGTATTTAATTCCGAAGCAATTTCTGTGTTTCATCGTCAATAAGAAGGTCCAAGGTATACAGTAAACCTGAAGTGAAGCATCGGAATCTATAACTAGTGTCACAGGAATGGTTCAAATCATAGTCAGTAAGACGAGTCAATCTTCTTGTACTTAAGTCGACATTATGCCTTTTCTATTTCATTCCATTGCAATCTCTGTGTTTCATCGTCAATACGAATGTCCAAGGTATACAGTAAACCTAAAGTGAAGCATGGGAATCTATAACTAGTGTCACTGGAATTGTTCAAAATATAGAAAGTAAGAAGAGTCAGTCTTTTTGTACTTAAGTCGGCATTGTGCCTTTTGTGTTTAATTCCGATGCAATTTCTGTGAATCATCTTCAGTAAGAAAGCCCAAGGGATACAGTAAACCTGAAGTGAAGCATCGGACTCTATAACTAGTGTCACAGAAATGGTTCAAAACATAGACAGTAGAAGAATCAGTCGTCTTGTACTTAAGTCGGCATTGTGCCTATTGTATTTAATTCCGATTCAATTTCTGTGTTTCATCGTCAATAAGAAGGTCCAAGGTATACAGTAAACCTGAAGTGAAGCATCGGAATCTATAACTAGTGTCACAGGAATGGTTCAAAACATATTCAGTAAGAAGGGTCTGTCTTCTTGTCCTTAAGTCGGCATTGTGCCTTTTGTATTTAACACCGATGCAATATCTGTGTTTCATCGGCAATAAGGTCAGAGGGATAAACTAAACCTGAAGTGAAGCATCGGAATCTATAACTATTGTCACAGGAATGGTTCAAATCATAGACAGTAGGAAGAGGCAGTCTTCTTGTACTTAAGTCGGCATTGTGCCTTTTGTATTTAATTCCGATGCAATTTCTGTGTTTCATCGTCAATAAGAAGGTCATAGGGATACAGTAAACCTGAAGTGAAGCATCGGAATCCAAAACTAGTGTCACAGGAATAGTTCAAAACATAGACAGTAGGAAGGGTCAGTCTTCTTATACTTAAGTCGGCATTGTGCCTTTTGTATTTAACTCCGATGCAATTTCTGTGTTTCATCGTCAATAAGAAGGTCCAAGGTATACAGTAAACCTGAAGTGAAGCATCGGAATCTATAACTAGTGTCACAGATATGGTTCAAAACATAGTCAGTAAGAAGAGTCAGTCTTCCTGTACTTAAGTCGGCATTGTGCCTTTTCTATTTATTTCCGATGCAATTTCTGTGTTTCATCGACAATAACAAGGTCCAAGGGATACAGTAAACCTGGAGTGAAGCATCGGAATCTATAACTAGTGTCACAGGAATGGTTCAAAACATCGTCAGTAAGAAGAGTCAGTCTTCTTGTACTTAAGTTGACATTGTGCCTTTTCTATTTAATTCCGATGTAATTTCTGTGTTTCATCGTCAATAAGAAGGTCCAAAGGATACAGTAAACCTGGAGTGTAGCATCGGAATCTATAACTAGTGTCACAGGAATGGTTCAAACATAGTCATTAAGAAGAGTCAGTCTTCTTGTAATTAAGTCGGCATTGTGCATTTTGTATTTAATTCCGATGCAATTTCTGTGTTTCATCGTCAATAAGAAGGTCCAAGGGATACAGTAACCCTGGAGTGAAGCATCGGAATCTATAGCTAGTGTCAATGGAACTGTTCAAAACATAGACAGTAAGAAGAGTCAGTCTTCTTGTACTTAAGTCGGCAATGTGCCTTTTGTATTTAATTCCATTGCAATTTCTGTGTTTCATCGTCAATAAGAAGGTACAAGGGATACAGTAAAAGTGAAGCGAAGCATCGGAATCTAAAACTAGTGGCACAAGAATGGTTCAAAATATAGACAGTAGGAAGAGTCAGTCTTCTTGTACTTAAGTCTGCATTGTGCCTTTTGTATTTAATTCCGATGCAATTTCTGTGTTTCATCGTCCATAAGAAGGTCCAAGGGATACAGTAAACCTGAAGTGAAGCATCGGGATCTATAACTAGTGTCACAGGAATGGTTCAAATCATAGACAGTAAGAAGAGTCAGTCTTCTTGTACTTAAGTCGGCATTGTGCCTTTTGTATTTAATTCCGATGCAATTTCTGTGTTTCATCGTCAATAAGAAGGCCAGTGGGATACAGTAAACCTGAAGTGAAGCATCGCAATCTATAACTAGTGTCACATGAATGGTTCAAATTATAGTCAGTAAGAAGTGTCAGTCTTCTTGTACTTGAGTCGGCATTGAGCCTTTTATATTTAATTCCGATGCAATTTCTGTGTTTCATCGTCAATAAGAAGGTCAGAGGGATACAGGAAACCTGAAGTGACGCATCGGAATCTATAACTAGTGTCACAGGAATGGTTCAAATCATAGACAGTAAGAAGGGTCAGTCTTCTTCTACTTAAGACGGCATTGTGCCTTTTGTATTTAATTCCGATGCAATTTCTGTGTATCATCGTCAATAAGAAGGTCCAAGGGATACAGTAAACTTGAAATGAAGCATCGGAATCTATGACTAGTGTCACAGGAATGGTTCAAAACATAGTCAGTAGGAAGTGTCGGTCTTCATGTACGTAAGTCGGCATTGTGCCTTTTGTATTTAGTTCCGATGCAATTTCTGTGTTTCATCGTCAATAAGAAGGTCAGAGGGATACAGTAAACCTGAAGTGAAGCATCGGAATCTATGACTAGTCTCACAGGATTGGTTCAAAACATAGTCAGTAAAAGGAGTCAGTCTTCTTGCACATAAGTCGGCATTGTGCCTTTTGTATTTCATTCCGAGGCAATTTCTGTGTTTCATCGTCAATAAAAGGTCCAAGGGATACAGTAAACCTCAAGTGAAGCATCGGAACCTATAATTAGTTTCACAGGAATGGTTCAAATCATAGTCAGTAGGAAGTGTCGGTCTTCATGTACTTAAGTCGGCATTGTGCCTTTTGTATTTAATTCCGATGCAATTTCTGTGTTTCATGGTCAATAAGAAGGTCAGAGGGATAAAGTAAACCTGAAGGGAAGCATCGCAATCTATAACCAGTCTCACAGGAATGGTTCAAATCATAGTCAGTAAAAAGAGTCAGTCTTCTTGTACTTATGTCGGCATTGTGCCTCTTGTATTTAATTCCGATGCAATTTCTGTGTTTCACCGTCAATAAGAAGGTCAGAGGGATACAGTAAACCTGAAGTTACGCATCGGAATCTATAACTAGTGTCACAGGAACGGTTCAAATCATAGTCAGTATTTAGTGTCGGTCTTCATGTACTTAAGTCGGCATTGTGCCTTTTGTATTTAATTCCGATGCAATTTCTGTGTTTCATCGTCAATAAGAAGGTCAGAGGGATACAGTAAACCTGAAGGGAAGCATCGCAATCTATAACTAGTCTCACAGGAATGGTTCAAATCATAGTCAGTAGGAAGTGTCAGTCTTCTTGTCCTTAAGTCGGCATTGTGACTTTTGTATTTACATCCGATGCAATTTCTGTGTTACGTCGTCAATAACAAGGTCCAAGGGATACAGTTAACCTCAAGTGAAGCATCGGATTCTATAACTAGTGTCACAGGAATGGTTCAAAACATAGTCAGTAGGAAGAGTCGGTCTTCATGTACTTAAGCCGGCATTGTGCCTTTTGTATTTAATACCGATGCAATTTCTGTGCTTCATCGTCAATAAGAAGGTCCAAGGGATACAGTAAACCTCAAGTGAGGCATCGGAATCTATAACTAGTGTCACAGGAATGGTTCAAATCATAGACAGTAGGAAGTGTCGGTCTTCATGTACTTAAGTCGGCATTGTGCCTTTTGTATTTAATTCCGATGCAATTTCTGTGTTTCATCGTCAATAAGAAGGTCCAAGGGAAACAGTAAACCTTGAGTGAAACGTCGGAATCCATAACTAGTGTCACAGGAATGGTTAAAACATAGACAGTAAGACGAGTCAGTCTTCCTTGTACTTAAATCGGCATTGTGCCTTTGGTATTAAATTCCGATGCAATTTCTGTGTTTCATCGTCAACAAGAAGGTCCAAGGGATACAGTAAACCTCAAGTGAAACATCGGAATCTATAACTAGTGTCACAGGAACGGTTCAAACATAGTCAGTAGGAAGAGTTGGTCTTCATGTACTTAAGTCGGCATTGTGCCTTTTGTATTTAATTCCGATGCAATTTCTGTGTTTCATCGTCAATAAGAAGGTTCAAGGGAAACAGTATACCTGAAGTCAAGCATCGTAATCTATAACTAGTGACACAGGAATGGTTCAAAACATAGACATTAGGAAGAGTCAGTCTTCCTGTACTTAAGTCGGCACTGTGCCTTTTGTATTTAATTCCGATGCATTTTCTGTGTTTCATTGCAAATAAGACGGTGCAAGGGATACAGTAAACATGAAGTGAAGCATCGGAATCTATAACTAGTGTCACAGGAATGGTTCAAAACATAGACAGTAAGAAGAGTCAGTCTTCTTGTACTTAAGTCGGCATTGTGCCTTTTCTATTTATTCAGATGCAATTTCTGTGTTTCATCGTCAATAACAAGGTCCAAGGGATACAGTAAACCTGGAGTGTAGCATCGGAATCTATAACTAGTGTCACTGGAATGGTTCAAAACATAGACAGTAAGAAGAGTCAGTCTTCTTGTACTTAAGTCGGCATTGTGGAATTTATATTTAATTCCGATGCAATTTCTGTGTTCATCGTCAACAAGAAGGTCAGAGGGATACAGTAAACCTGAAGTGAAGCATCGGAATCTATAGCTAGTGTCACAGGAATGGTTCAAGGTATAGGAAGTAAGACGAGTCAGTCTTCTTGTACTTAAGTTGGCATTGTGCCTTTTCTATTTAATTCCGATGCAATTTCTGTGTTTCATCGTCAATAAGAAGGTCAGAGGGATACAGTAACCCTGAAGTGAAGCATCGGATCCCAAAACTAGGATCACAGGAATGGTTCAAAACATAGAGAGTAGGGAGAGTCAGTCTTCTTGTACTTATGCCGGCATTGTGCATTTTGTATTTAATTCCGATGCAATTTCTGTGTTTCATCGTCAATAAGAAGGTCCAAGGTATACAGTAAACCTGAATTGAAGCATCAGAATCTATAACTCGTGTCTCTGGGATGGTTTAAAATATAGACAGTAAGAAGAGTCAGTCTTCTTGTACTTAAGTCGGCATTGTGCCTTTTGTATTTAATTTCGATGCAATTTCTGTGATTCATCGTCAATAAGAAGGCCCAAGGGATACATTAAACCTGAAGTGAAGCATCGGACTCTATAACTAGTGTCACAGAAGTGTTTCAAACATAGACAGTAGAGGAATCAGTCTTCTTGTAGTTAAGTCGGCATTGTGCATTTTGCATTTCATTCTGATGCAATTTCTGTGTTTCATCGTCAATAAGAAGGTCCAAGGGAAACAGTAAACCTGAAGTGAAGCATCGGAATCTATAACTAGTGTCACAGGAATGGTTGAAAACATAGTCAGTAAGAAGAGTTTGTCTTCTGGTTCTTAAGTCGGCATTGTGCCTTTTGTATTTAATACCGATGCAATTTCTGTGTTTCATCGGCAATAAGGTCACAGGGATACAGTAAACCTGAAGTGAAGCATCGGAATCTATAACTAGTGTCACAGGAATGGTTCAAAACATAGACAGTAGGAAGAGGCGATCTTCTTGTACTTAAGTCGGCATTGTGCCTTTTGTATTTAATTCCGATGCAATTTCTGTGTTTCATCGTCAATAAGAAGGTCAGAGGGATACAGTAAACCTTAAGTGAGGCATCGGATTCCAAAACTACTGTCACAGGAATGGTTCAAACATAGACACTAGGAAGAGTCAGTCTTCTTGTGCTTAAGCCGGCATTGTGCCTTTTGTATTTAATTCCGATGCAATTTCTGTGTTTCATCGTCAATAAGAAGGTCTAAGGTATACAGTAAACCTGAAATGAAGCATCGGAATCTATAACTAGTGTCACTGGAATGGTTCAAAATATAGACAGTAAGAAGAGTCAGTCTTCTTGTACTTAAGTCGACATTGTGCCTTTTGTATTTAATTCCGATGCAATTTCTGTGATTCATCGTCAATAAGAAGGCCAAGGGATACAGTAAACCTGAAGTGAAGCATCGGACTCTATAACTAGTGTCACAGAAATGGTTCAAACATAGACAGTAGAGGAGTCCGTCTTCTTGTACTTAAGTCGGCATTTTGCCTTTTGTATTTAATTCCGAAGCAATTTCTGTGTTTCATCGTCAATAAGAAGATCCAAGGTATACAGTAAACCTGAAATGAAGCATCGGAATCTATAACTAGTGTCACAGGAATGGTTCAAATCATAGTCAGTAAGACGGGTCAATCTTCTTGTACTTATGTCGACATTGTGCCTTTTCTATTTAATTCCGATGCAATTTCTGTGTTTCATCGTCAATAAGAATGTCCAAGGTATACAGTAAACCTAAAGTGAAGCATGGGAATCTATAACTAGTGTCACTGGAATGGTTCAAAATATGGACAGTACGAAGAGTCAGTCTTTTTGTACTTAAGTCGGCATTGTGCCTTTTGTGTTTAATTCCGATGCAAATTCTGTGATTCATCGTCAATAAGAAGGCCCAAGGGATACAGTAAACCTGAAGTGAAGCATCGGACTCTATAACTAGTGTCACAGAAATGGTTCAAAACATAGACAGTAGAAGAATCAGTCGTCTTGTACTTAAGTCGGCATTGTGCCTATTGTATTTAATTCCGATTCAATTTCTGTGTTTCATCGTCAATAAGAAGGTCCAAGGGAAACAGTAAAACTAAAGTGAAGCATCGGAATCTATAACTAGTGTCACAGGAATGGTTCAAACCATAGTCAGTAAGAAGAGTCTGTCTTCTTGTCCTTAAGTCGGCATTGTGCCTTTTGTATTTAACACCGATGCAATTTCTGTGTTTCATAGGCAATAAGGTCAGAGGGATAAACTAAACGTGAAGTGAAGCATCGGAATCTATAACTATTGTCACAGGAATGGTTCAAATCATAGACAGTAGGAAGAGGCAGTCTTCTTGTACTTAAGTCGGCATTGTGCATTTTGTATTTAATTCCGATGCAATTTCTGTGTTTAATCGTCAATAAGAAGGTCATAGGGATACAGTAAACCTGAAGTGAAGCATCGGAATCCAAAACTAGTGTCACAGGAATAGTTCAAAACATAGACAGTAGGAAGGGTCAGTCTTCTTGTACTTAAGTCGGCATTGTGCCTTTTGTATTTAATTCCGATGCAATTTCTGTGTTTCATCGTCAATAAGAAGGTCCAAGGTATACAGTAAACCTGAAGTGAAGCATCGGAATCTATAACTAGTGTCACAGATATGGTTCAAAACATAGTCAGTAAGAAGAGTCAGTCTTCTTGTACTTAAGTCGGCATTGTGCCTTTTCTATTTATTTCCGATGCAATTTCTGTGTTTCATCGTCAATAACAAGGTCCAAGGGATACAGTAAACCTGGAGTGAAGCATCGGAATCTATAACTAGTGTCACAGGAATGGTTCAAAACATAGACAGTAAGAAGAGTCAGTCTCCTTGTACTTAAGTCGGCAATGTGCCTTTTGTATTTAATTCCATTGCAATTTCTGTGTTTCATCGTCAATAAGAAGGTCCAAGGGATACAGTAAAAGTGAAGCGAAGCATCGGAATCTAAAACTAGTGGCACAAGAATGGTTCAAAACATAGACAGTAGGAAGAGTCAGTCTTCTTGTACTTAAGTCTGCATTGTGCCTTTTGTATTTAATTCCGATGCAATTTCAGTGTTTCATCGTCCCTAAGAAGGTCCAAGGGATACAGTAAACCTGAAGTGAAGCATCGGGATCTATAACTAGTGTCACAGGAATGGTTCAAATCATTGACAGTAAGAAGACTCAGTCTTCTTGTACTTAAGTAGGCATTGTGCCTTTTGTATTTAATTTCGATGCAATTTCTATGTTTCATCGTCAATAAGAAGGCCATAGGGATACAGTAAACCTGAAGTGAAGCGTCGCAATCAATAACTAGTGTCACATGAATGGTTCAAATTATAGTCAGTAAGAAGTGTCAGTCTTCTTGTACTTGAGTCGGCATTGAGCCTTTTGTATTTAATTCCGATGCAATTTCTGTGTTTCATCGTCAATAAGAGGGTCAGAGGGATACAGGAAACCTGAAGTGACGCATCGGAATCTATAACTAGTGTCACAGGAATGGTTCAAATCATAGACAGAAAGAAGGGTCAGTCTTCTTGTACTTAAGACGGCATTGTGCCTTTTGTATTTAGTTTCGATGCAATTTCTGTGTATCATCGTCAATAAGAAGGTCCAAGGGATACAGTAAACTTGAAGTGAAGCATCGGAATCTATGACTAGTGTCACAGGAATGGTTCAAAACATAGTCAGTAGGAAGTGTCGGTCTTTATGTACGTAAGTCGGCATTGTGCCTTTTGTATTTAATTCCGATGCAATTTCTGTGTTTCATCGTCAATAAGAAGGTCAGAGGGATACAGTAAACCTGAAGTGAAGCATCGGAATCTATGACTAGTCTCACAGGAATGGTTCAAAACATAGTCAGTAAAAGGAGTCAGTCTTCTTGTACATAAGTCGGCATTGTGCCTTTTGTATTTCATTCCGAGGCAATTTCTGTGTTTCATCGTCAATAAAAGGTCCAAGGGATACAGTAAACCTCAAGTGAAGCATCGGAATCTATAACTAGTGTCACAGGAACGGTTCAAACATAGTCAGTAGGAAGAGTTGGTCTTCATGTACTTAAGTCGGCATTGTGCCTTTTGTATTTAATTCCGATGCAATTTCTGTGTTTCATCGTCAATAACAAGGTCCAAGGGATACAGTAAACCTGAGTGTAGCATCGGAATCTATAACTAGTGTCACTGGAATGGTTCAAAACATAGACAGTAAAAAGAGTCAGTCTTCTTGTACTTAAGTCGGCATTGTGGAATTTGTAATTAATTCCGATGCAATTTCTGTGTTTCATCGTCAATACGAAGGTCAGAGGGATACAGTAAACCTGAAGTGAAGCATCGGAATCTATAGCTAGTGTCACAGGAATGGTTCAAAAAATAGTCAGTAAGAAGAGTCAGTCTTCTTGTCCTTAAGTCGGCATTGTGACTTTTGTATTTAAATCCGATGCAATTTCTGTGTTACTTCGTTAATAACAAGGTCCAAGGGATACAGTTAACCTCAAGTGAAGCATCGGAATCTATAACTAGTGTCACAGGAATGGTTCAAAACATAGTCAGTAAGAAGAGTTTGTCTTCTTGTTCTTAAGTCGGCATTGTGCCTTTTGTATTTAATACCGATGCAATTTCTGTGTTTCATCGGCAATAAGGTCACAGGGATACAGTAAACCTGAAGTGAAGCATCGGAATCTATAACTAGTGTCACAGGAATGGTTCAAAACATAGACAGTAGGAAGAGGCAGTCTTCTTGTACTTAAGTCGGCATTGTGCTTTTTGTATTTAATTCCGATGCAACTTCTGTGTTTCATCGTCAATTAGAAGGTCAGAGGGATACAGTAAACCTTAAGTGAGGCATCGGATTCCAAAACTAGTGTCACAGGAATGGTTCAAACATAGACACTAGGAGGAGTCAGTCTTCTTGTACTTAAGCCGGCATTGTGCCTTTTGTATTTAATTCCGATGCAATTTCTGTGTTTCATCGTCAATAAGAAGGTCCAAGGTATACTGTAAACCTGAAAGGAAGCATCGGAATCTATAACTAGTGTCACTGGAAAGGTTCATAATATAGACAGTAAGAAGAGTCAGTCTTCTTGTACTTAAGTCGACATTGTGCCTATTGTATGTAATTCCGATGCAATTTCTGTGATTCATCGTCAATAAGAAGGCCAAGGGATACAGTAAACCTGAAGTGAAGCATCGGACTCCATAACTAGTGTCACAGAAATGGTTCAAAACATAGACAGTAGAGGAGTCCGTCTTCTTGTACTTAAGTCGGCATTGTGCCTTTTGTATTTAATTCCGAAGCAATTTCTGTGTTTCATCGTCAATAAGAAGGTCCAAGGTATACAGTAAACCGGAAGTGAAGCATTGGAATCTATAACTAGTGTCACAGGAATGGTTCAAATCATAGTTAGTAAGACGAGTCAATCTTCTTGTACTTAAGTCGACACTGTGCCTTTTCTATTTAATTCCGACGCAATTTCTGTGTTTCATCGTCAATAAGAAGGTCAGAGGGATACAGTAAACCTGAGGTGAAGCATCGAAATCTATAACTAGTGTCACAGGAATGGTCAAATCATAGACAGTAGGAAGAGTCAGTCTTCTCGTACTTGAGTCGGCATTGTGCATTTTGTATTTAATTTTGATGCAATTTCTGTGTTTCATCGTCAATATGAAGGTCAGAGGGATACAGTAAACTTGAAGTGAGCATCGGAATCTATAACTAGTGTCACAGGAATGGTTCAAAACATAGACAGTAAGAAGAGTCAATCTTCTTGTACTTAAGCCGGCATTGTGCCTTTTGTATTTAATTCCGATGCAATTTCTGTGTTTCATCGTCAATAAGAAGGTCCAAGGGATACAGTAAACCTGAAGTGAAGCATCGGAATCTATAACTAATGTCACAGGAAAGGTTCAAACATAGTCAGTAAGATATGTCAGTAGCCTAGTACTTAAGTAGGCATTGTGCATTTTCTATTTAATTCCGATGCAATTTATGTGTTTCATCGGCAATAAGAAGGTCAGAGGGATACAGTAAACCTGAAGTGAAGCATCCGAATCTATAACTAGTGTCACAGGAATGGCTCAAAGCATAGTCAGTATAAAGAGTCAGTCTTCTTGTACTTAAGTCAGCATTGTGCCTTTTGTATTTAATCCCGATGCAATTTCTGTGTTTCATCGTCAATAAGAAGGTCAGAGGGATACAGTAAACTTGAAGTGAGCATAGGAATCTATAACTAGTGTCACAGGAATGGTTCAAAACTTAGTCAGTAAGAAGAGTCAGTCTTCTTGTACTTAAGTCGGCATTGTACCCTTTGTGTTTAATTCCGATGCAATTTCTGTGTTTCATCGTCAATAAGAAGGTCCAAGGGATACAGTAAACCTGAAGTGAAGCATCGGAATCTATAACTAGTGTCACACGAATGGTTCAAAACATAGACAGTAAGAAGAGTCAGTCTTCTTGTACTTAAGTCGGCATTGTGCCTTTTGTATCTTATTCCGATGCAATTTCTATGTTTCATCATCAATAAGAAGGTCAGAGGGATACAGTAAATCCTGAATTGAAGCATCGGAATCTATAACTAGTGTCACAGGAGTGGTTCAAAACATAGTCAGTAAGAAGAGTCAATCTTCTTGTACTTAAGTTGGCTTTGTGCATTTCGTATTTAATTCCGATGCAATTTCTGTGTTTCACCGGCAACAATAAGGTCAGAGGGATGCAGGAAACCTGAAGTGAAGCATCGGAATCTATAACTAGTGTCACAGGAATGGTTCAAACATAGACAGTAAGAAGAGTCAGTCTTCTTGTACTTAAGTCGTCATTGTGCCTTTTGTATTTAATTCCGATGCAAATTCTGTTTTTCATCGTCAATAGGAAGGTCAGAGGGAAACGGTAATCCTGAAGTGAAGCATCGGAATCTATAACTAGTGTCACAGGAATGGTTCAAAATCACAGTCAGTAAGAAGAGTCAATCTTCTTGTCCTTAAATCGGAATTGTGCGTTTTGTTTTTAATTCCGATGCAATTTCTGTGTTTCATCGTCAATAAGAAGGTCCAAGGGTTACAATAAACCTGAAGTGAAGCATCGGAATCTATAACTCGTGTCACTGGAATGTTTTAAAATATAGACAGTAAGAAGAGTCAGTCTTCTTGTACTTAAGTCGGCATTGTGCCTTTTGTAATTAATTCCGATGCAATTTCTGTGTTTCATCGTCAATAAGAAGGTCCAAGGGATACAGTAAACCTGGACTGTAGCATCGGAATTTATAACTTGTGTCACAGGAATGGTTGAAAACATAGACAGTAAGAAGAGTCAGTCTTCGTGTACTTAAGTCGGCATTTTGCCTTTTGTATTTAATTCTGATGCAATTTCTGTGTTTCATCGTCAATAAGAAGGTCCAAGGGATACAGTAAACCTGAAGTGAAGCATCGGAATCTATAACTAGTGTCACAGGAATAGTTCAAAACATAGACAGTAAGAATAGTCAGTCTTCTTGTACTTAAGTCGGCATTGTGCCTTTTCTATTTAATTCCGATGCAATTTTTGTGTTTCATCGTCAATAACCAGGTCCAAGGGATACAGTAAACCTGGAGTGAAGCATCGGAATCTATTACTAGTGTCAATGGAATGGTTCAAATCATAGACAGTAAGAAGAGTCAGTCTTCTTGTACTTAAGTCGGCATTGTGCCTTTTTTATTTAATTCCGATGCATTTTCTGTGTTTTATCGTCAATAAGAAGGTCAGAGGGATATAGTAAACCTGAAGTGAAGCATCGGAATCTATAGCTAGTGTCACAGGAATGGTTCAAAACATAGTCAGTAAGAAGAGTCAGTCTTCTTGTCCTTTATGTAGGCATTGTGCCATTTGTATTTAATTCCGATGCAATTTCTGTGTTTCATCGTCAATAACAAGGTCCAAGGGATACAGTAAAACTGAAGTCATGCATCGGAATCTATAACTAGTGTCACAGGAATGGTTCAAAACGTAGACAGTAGGAAGAGTCAGTCTTCTTGTACTTATGTAGGCATTGTGGCGTTTCAATTTAATTCCGATTCAATTTCTGTGTTTCCTCGTCAATAAGAAGGTCAGAGGGATACAGTAAACCTCAAGTGCAGCATCGGAATCTATAACTAGTGTCACAGGAATGGTTCAAAACATAGTCAGTAGGAAGAGTCGGTCTTCATGTACTTAAGTCGGCATTGTGCCTTATGTATTTAATTCCGATGCAATTTCTGTACTTCATCATCAATAAGATGGTCAGAGGGATTCAGTAATCCTGAAGTGAAGAATCGGAATCTATAACTAGTGTCACAGGAATGGTTCAAAACATAGTCAGTAAGAAGAGTCAGTCTTCTTGTACTTATGTCGGCATTGTGCCTTTTGTATCTTATTCCGATGCAATTTCTGTGTTTCATCATCAATAAGAAGGTCAGAGGGATACAGTAATCCTGAAGTGAAGCAGCGGAATCTATAGCTAGTGTCACAGGAATCGTTCGAAACATACTCAGTAAGAAGAGTCAGTCTTGTTGTACATAAGTTGGCATTGTGCCTTTCGTACTTAATTCCGATACAATATCTGTGTTTCACCGGCAATAAGAAGGTCAAAGTGATACAGGAAACCTGAAGTGAAGCATCGGAATCTATAACTAGTGTCACAGGAATGGTTCAAAACATAGTCAGTATGAAGATTCAGTCTTCTTGTCCTTAAGTCGGCATTGTGCCTTTTGTATTTAATTCCGATGCAATTTCTGTGTTTCATCGTCAATAAGAAGGTCAGTGGGATACAGTAAACCTGAAGTGAAGCATCGGAATCCAAAACTAGTGTCACAGGAATGATTCAAAACATAGACAGTAGGAAGAGTCAGTCTTCTTGTACTTAAGTCGGCATTGTGCCTTTTGTATTTAAATCCGATGCAATTTCTGTGTTTTATAGTCAACAAGCAGGTCCAAGATATACAGTAAACCTGAAGTGAAGCATCGGAATCTACAACTAGTGTCACAGGAATGGTTCAAAACATAGTCAGTAAGAACAGTTAGTCTTCTTGTCCTTAAGTCGGCATTGTGCCTATTGTATTTAATTCCGATGCAATTTCTGTGTTTCATCGTCAATGAGAAGGTCCAAGGGATACAGTAAACCTGGAGTGTAGCATCGGAATCTATAACTATTGTCACAGGAATGGTTCAAAACATAGACAGTAAGAAGAGTCAGTCTTCGTGTACTTTAGTCGGCATTTGCCTTTTGTATTTAATTCCGACGCAATTTCTGTGTTTCATCGTCAAAAAGAAGGTCTAAGGGATACAGTAAACCTGAAGTGAAGCATCGGAATCTATAATTAGTGTCACAGGAATGGTTCAAAACATAGACAGTAAGAAGAGTCAGCCTTCTTGTACTTAAGTCGACATTGTGCCTTTTATATTTAATTCCGATGCAATTTCTGTGTTTCATCGTCAATAAGAAGGTCAGAGGGATGCAATGAACCTCAAGTGAAGCATCGGAATTTATATCTAGTGTCACAGGAATGGTTCAAACATAGAAAGTAAGAAGAGTCGGTCTTCTTGTACTTAAGTCGTCATTGTGCCTTTTGTATTTAATTCCGATGCAATTTCTGTTTTTCATCGTCAATAGGATGGTCAGAGGGAAACAGTAAACCTGTAGTGAAGCATCGGAATCTATAACTAGTGTCACAGGAATGGTTCAAAACATAGTCAGTATAAAGAGTCAATCTTCTTGTCCTTAAGTCGGCATTGTGCCTCTTGTATTTAATTCCGATGCAATTTCTGTGTTTCATCGTCAATAAGAAGGTCCAAGGGATACTGTAAACCTGGAGTGCAGCATCGGAATCTACAAGTAGTGTCACAGTAATGGTTCAAAACATAGACAGTAAGAGGAGTCAGACGTCTTGTACTGAAACCGGCATTGTGCCTTTTGTATTTAATTCCGATGCAATTTCTGTGTTTCATCGTCAATAAGAAGGTCCAAGGGATGCAGTAAGCCTGAAGTGAAGCATCGGAATCTATAATTAGTGTCACTGGAATGGTTGACAATATAGACAGTAAGAAGAGTCAGTCTTCTTGTACTTAAGTCGACATTGTGCCTTTTGTATTTAATTCCGATGCAATTTCTGTGTTTCATCGTCAATAAGAAGGTCCAAGGGATACAGTAAACCTAGACTGTAGCATCGGAATCTATAACTTGTGTCACAGGAATGGTTAGAAACATAGACAGTAAGAAGAGTCAGTCTTCTTGTACTTAAGTCGACATTGTGCCTTTTCTATTTAATTTTGATGCAATTTCTGTGTTTCATCGTCAATAAGAAGGTCAGAGGGATACAATGAACCTGAAGTGAACCATCGGAATCTATAACTAGTGTCACAGGAATGGTTCAAACATAGTCAGTAAGAACAGTCAGTCTTCTTGTCTTTAAGTCGGCATTGTGCCTTTTGTATTTAATTCCGACGCAATTTCTGTGTTTCATCGTCAATAAGAAGGTCCAATGGATACAGTAAACCTGAAATGAAGCATTATAATCTATAACTGGTGACACAGGAATGGTTCAAAACATAGTCAGTAAGAAGAGTCAGTCTTCGTGTACTTAAGTCTTCATTGTGCCTTTTCTATTTAATTCCGATGCAATTTCTGTGTTTCATCGTCAATAAGAAGGTCCAAGGTATACGGAAAACCTGAAGTGAAGCATCGGAATCTATAACTAGTGTCACAGGAATGGTTCAAAACATAGTCAGTAAGAAAAGTCAGTCTTCTTGTACTTAAGACGGCATTGTGACTTTTCTATTTAATTCGGATGCAATTTTTGTGTTTCATCGTCAATAAGAATGGCCAAGGGATACAGTAAACCTGGAGTGAATCATCGGAATCTAAAAGTAGTGTCACAGGAATGGTTCAAATCATAGACAGTAAGAGGAGTCAGTCTTCTTGTACTTAAGTCTGCATTGTGCCTTTTGTATTTACTTCCGATGCTATATCTGTGTTTCGTCGTCAATAGGCAGATCAGAGGGATACAATAAACCTGAAGTGAAGCATCGGAATCTATAACTAGTGTCACAGGAATGGTTCAAACCATAGTCAGTAAGAACAGTTAGTCTTCTTGTCCTTAAGTCGGCATTGTGCATTTTGTATTTAATTCCGATGCATTTTCTGTGTTTCATCGTCAATAAGAAGGTCCAAGGGATACAGTAAACCTGGAGTGTAGCATCGGAATCTATAACTTATGTCAGAGGAATGGTTCAAAACATAGACAGTAAGAAGAGTCAGTCTTCGTGTACTTTAGTCGGCATTTGCCTTTTGTATTTGCTTCCGACGCAATTTCTGTGTTTCATCGTCAATAAGAAGGTGTAAGGGATACAGTAAACCAGGAGTGAAGCATCGGGATCTATAACTAGTGTCAATTGAATGGTTCACAACATAGACAGTAAGAACAGTCAGTCTTCTTGTACTTAAGTCGGCATTGCGCCTTTTTTATTTAATTCCGATGCAATTTATGTTTTTCATCGTCAATAGGAAGGTCAGAAGGAAACGGTAATCCTGAAGAGAAGCATCGGAATCTATAGCTAGTGTCACAGGAATGGTTCGAAACATAGTCAGTAAGAAGAGTCAATCTTCTTGTACTTAAGTTGGCATTGTGCATTTCGTATTTAATTCCGATGCAATTTCTGTGTTTCACCGGCAACAAGAAGGTCAGAGGGATGCAGGAAACCTGAAGTGAAGCATCGGAATCTATAACTAGTGTCACAGGAATGGTTCAAACATAGACAGAAAGAAGAGTCAGTCTTCTTGTACTTAAGTCGGCATTGTGCCTTTTGTATTTCATTCCGATGCAATTTATGTTTTTCATCGTCAATAGGAAGGTCAGTAGGAAACGGTAATCCTGAAGTGAAGCATCGGAATCTAAAACTAGTGTCACAGGAATGGTTCAAAATCACAGTCAGTAAGAAGAGTCAATCTTCTTGTCCTTAAGTCGGCATTGTGCATCTTGTATTTAATTCCGATGCAATTTCTGAGTTTCATCGACAATAAGAAGGTCCAAGGGATAGAGAAAACCTGGAGTGTAGCATGGGAATCTATAACTAGTGTCACAGGAGTGATTCAAACATAGACAGTAAGAAGAGTCAGTCTTCTTGTACTTAAGTCGGCATTGCGCCTTTTTTATTTAATTCCGATGCAATTTCTGCGTTTCATCGTCAATAAGAAGGTCCAAGGGATACAGTGAACCTGAAGTGAAGCATCGGAATGTACAACTAGTGTCATAGGAATGGTTCAAAACATAGACAGTAAGAAGAAACAGCCTTCTTGTACTTAAGTCGGCATTGTGCCTTTTCTATTTAATTCCGATGCAATTTCTGTGTTTCATCGTCAATAAGAAACTCAGAGGGATACAGTAAAGCTGAAGTGAAGCATCGGAATCTGTAACTAGTGTCACAGGGGAATCGTTCAAAACATAGTCAGTAAGAAGAGTCAGTCTTCTTGTACATAAGTTGGCATTGTGCCTTTCGTATCTAATTCCGATACAAATTCTGTGTTTCACCGGCAATATGAAGGTCAAAGGGATACAGAAAACCTGAAGTGAAGCATCGGAATTAAATAGAAAAGGCACAATGCCGACTTAAATACAAGAACACTGACTCTTCACACTGTCTAAGCTTTTGAACCATTCCTGTGACACTAGTTATAGATTCCGATGCTTCACTTCAGGTTTACTGTACCCCTCTGCCCTTCTTATTGACGATGAAACACAGAAATTGCATCGGAATTAAATACAAAAGGCACAATGGCGACTTAAGTACAAGAAGACTGACTCTTCTTCTGTCTATGTTTTGAACCATTCCTGTGACACTAGTTATAGACTCCGATGCTTCACTTCAGGTTTACTGTATCCCTCTGACCTTCTTATTGACGACGAAACACAGAAGTTGTATCGGAATTAAATACAAAAGGCACAATGCCGACTTAAGTACAAGAAGACTGACTCTTCTTACTGTCTATGTTTTGAACCATTCCTGTGACACTAGTTATAGATTCCGATGCTTCAATTCAGGTCTACTGTATCCCTTGGATCTTCTTATTGACGATGAAACACAGAAATTGCATCGGAATGAAATACAAAAAGCACAATGCCGACTTAAGTACAAGAGGACTGACTCTTCTTACTGACTATGTTTCGAACCATTCCTGTAGCACTAGTTATAGATTCCGATGCTTCACATCCGGTTTACTGTATCCCACTGACCTTCTTATTGATGATGAAACACAGAAATAGCATCGGAATTAAATACAAAAGGCAGAATCCCGACTTAAGTACATGTAGACTGACACTTCCTACTGTGAATGTTTTGAACCATTCCTGTGACACAAGTTATAGATTCCGATGCTTCACTTCAGGTTTACTGTATCCCTCTGACCTTCTTATTGACGTTGAAACACAGAATTTGCATCGGAATTAATTACAAAAGGCACAATGCCGACTTAAGTAAAAGAAGTCTCACTCCTCTTACTGTCAATGTTTTGAACCATTCCTGTGACACTAGTTATAGATTCCGATTCTTCACTCCAGGTTTACTGTATCCCTTGGACCTTCTTATTAACGATGAAACAGAGAAATAGGATCAGAATTAAATAGAAAATGCACAGTGATGACTTAAGTACAAGAAGACTGTCTCTTCTTACTGACTATGCTTTGAACCAATCCTGTGACACTAATTATAGATTCCGATGCTTCACTCCAGGTTTAATGTATCCCTTAAACCTTCTTGTTGACAATGCAACACAGAAATTGCATCGGAATTAAATACAAAATGCACAATGCCGACTTAAGTACATGAAGACTGATTCTTCTTACTGCCTATGTTTTGAACCATTCCTGTGACTCTAGTTATAGATTCCGATGCTTCACTTAAGGTTTACTGTATCCCTCTGACCTTCTTATTGACGATGAAACACAGAATTGCATCGGAATTAAATACAAAAGGCACAATGCCGAATTAAGTACAAGAAGACGGACTCTTCTTTCTGTCTATGCTTTGAACCATACCTGTGACACTAGTTATAGACTCCGATGCTTCACTCCAGGTTTACTGTATCCCTTGGACCTTCGTATTGACGACGAAACACAGAAATTGCATCGGAATTAAATACAAAAGGCACAATGCCGACTTAAGTACATGAAGACTGACTCTTCTTACTGCCTACGTTTTGAACCATTCCTGTGACTCTAGTTATAGATTCCGATGGTTCACTTCAGATTTACTGTATCCCTCTGACCTTCTTATTGACGATGAAACACAGAAATTGCATCGGAATTAAATAGAAAAGGCACAATGCAGACTTATGTACTAGAAGACTGACTCTTCCTACTGTCTGTGCTTTGGACCACTCCTGTGACACTAGTTATAGATTCCGATGCTTCACTTCAGGATTACTGTATCCTTCTGACCTTCGTAGTGACGATGAAACACAGAAATTGCATCGGAATTAAATACAAAAAGCACAATGCCGACTTAAGTACAAGAATACTGACTCGTCTTTCTGTCGACGATTTGAATCGTCCCTGTGACACTAGTTATAGATTCCGATGCTTCAATTCATTTCTACTGTATCCCGTGGACCTTCTTATTGACGATGAAACACAGAAATTGCATCGGAATTAAATACTAAAAGCACAATGCCGACTTAAATACAAGAAGACTGACTCTTCTTACTGACTATGTTTTGAACCATTCCTGTGGCACTAGTTATAGATTCCGATGCTTCACATCAGGTTTACTGTATCCCTCTTACCTTCTTATTGACGATGAAATACAGAAATTGCATCGGAATTAAATACAAAACGCACAATGCCGACTTAAGTACATGTAGACTGACACTTCCTACTGTGAATGTTTTGAACCATTCCTGTGACACAAGTTATAGATTCCGATGCTTGACTTCAGGTTTACTGTATCCCTCTGACCTTCTTATTGGCGATGAAACACAGAAATTGCATCGGAATTAATTACAAAAGGCATAATGCCGAATTAAGTAAAAGAAGTCTGACTCTTCTTACTGTCAATGTTTTCAACCATTCCTGTGACACTAGTTATAGATTCCGATGCTTCACTCCAGGTTTACTGTATCCCTTGGACCTTCTTATTGACGATGAAACACAGAAAGAGCATCAGAATTAAATAGAAAAAGCACAGTGATGACTTAAGTACAAGAAGACTGTCTCTTCTTACTGACTATGTTTGAACCAATCCTGTGACACTAATTATAGATTGCGATGCTTCACTTCAGGTTTACTGTATCCCTTGGACCTTCTTATTGACGATGAAACGCAGAAATTGCATCGGAATTAAATACAAAAGGCACAATGCCGAGTTAAGTACAAGAATACTGACTCATCTTACTTTCTATGCTTTGAACCGTCCCTGTGACACTAGTTATGGATTCCGATGCTTCACTCCAGGTTTACTGTATCCCATGGACCTTCTTATTGACGATGTAACACAGAAATTGCATCGGAATTAAATACAAAAGGCACAATGCCGATTTAAGTACAAGAAGACTGACTCTTCCTACTGACTATGCTTTGAACCATTCCTGTGACACTAGTTATAGATTCCGATGCCTCGCTGCAGGTTAACTGTATTCCTCTGACCTTCTTATTGACGACGAAACACAGAAATTGCATCGGAATTAAATACAAAAGGCACAATGCCGAATTAAGTACAAGAAGACTGACTCTTCTTTCTGTCTATGCTTTGAACCATACCTGTGACACTAGTTATAGACTCCGATGCTTCTCTCCAGGTTTACTGTATCCCTTGGACCTTCGTATTGACGATGATACACAGAAATTGCATCGGAATTAAATACAAAAGGCACAATGCCGACTTAAGTACATGAAGACTGACTCTTCTTACTGCCTATGTTTTGAACCATTCCTGTGACTCTAGTTATAGATTCCGATGGTTCACTTCAGATTTACTGTATCCCTCTGACCTTCTTATTGACGATGAAACACACAAATTGCATCGGAATTTAATAGAAAAGGCACAATGCCGACTTAAGTACTAGAAGACTGACTCTTACTACTGTCTATGTTTTGAACCACTCCAGTGACACTAGTTATAGATTCCGATGCTTAACTTCAGGATTACTGTATCCCTCTGACCTGCTTAGTGACGATGATACACAGAAATTGCATCGGAATTAAATACAAAAAGCACAATGCCGACTTAAGTACAAGAATACTGACTCATCTTAATGTCAATGATTTGAACCGTCCCTGTGACACTAGTTATAGATTCCGATGTTTCACTCCAGGTTTAATGTATCCCTTGGACCATCTTATAGACGATGAAACACAGAAATTGCATCGGTATTAAATATAAAAGGCCCAATGCCGACTTAAGTACAAGAAGACTGACTCTTCTTACTGACTATGTTTTGAACCATTCCTGTGACACTAGTCATAGATTCCGTTGCTTAACTTCAGGATTACTGTATCCCTTGGACCGTCTTATTGACGACGAAACACAGAAATTGCATCGGAATTAAATACAAAAGGCACTATGCCGGCATAAGTACAAGATGACTGACTCTTCTTACTGACTAAGTTTTGAACCATTCCTGTGACACTAGTTATAGATTCCGATGCTTCACTTCAGGTTTACTGTATCCCTCTGGCCTTATAGACGATGAAACACAGAATTGCGTCGGAATTAAATACAAAAGACACAATGCCTAATTAAGTACAAGAAGACTGACACATCTTTCTGTCTATAGTTTGAACCATTCCTGTGACACTAGTTATATACTCCGATGCTTCACTCCAGGTTTACTGCATCCCTTGGACCTTCTTATTGACGATGAAACACAGAAATTGCAACGGAATAAATACAAAAGGCACAACGCCCACTTAAGTACAAGAAGACTGACTCTTCTTAGTGTCTATGCTTTGAACCATTCCTGTGACTCTAGTTAAAGATTCCGATGCTTCACTTCAGGTTTACTGTATCCCTTGGACCGTCTTATTGACGATGAAACACAGAAATTGCATCGGAATTAAATAGAAAAGGCACAATGCAGACTTAAGTACTAGAAGACTGACTCTTCCTACTGTCTGTGTTTTGGACCACTCCTGTGACACTAGTTATAGATTCAGATGCTTCACTTCAGGATTACTGTATCCCTCTGACCTTCGTAGTGACGATGAAACACAGAAATTGCATCGGAATTAAATACAAAAAGCACAATGCCGACTTAAGTACAAGAATACTGACTCATCTTACTGTCTATGATTTGAATCGTCCCTGTGACACTAGTTATAGATTCCGATGCTTCACTCCAGGTTTAAGGTATCCCTTGGACCTTCTTATTGACGATGAAACACAGAAATTGCATCGGAATTAAATACAAAAGGCATAATGCCGACATAAGTACAAGATGACTGACTCTTCTTACTGACTATGTTTTGAACCATTCCTGTGACACTAGTTACAGATTCCGATGCTTCACTTCAGGTTTACTGTATCCCTCTGACCTTCTTATTGACGATGAAACACAGAAGTTGCATCGGAATTAAATACAAAAGGCACAATGCGGACTTAAGTAAAAGAAGACTGACTCTTCTTACTGTCTATGTTTTGAACCATTCCTGTGGCACTAGTTATAGATTCCAATGCTTCAATTCAAGTCTACTGTTTCCCTTGGACCTTCTTATTGACGATGAAACACAGACATTGCATCGGAATTGAATACAAAAGGCACAATGCCGACTTAAGTACAAGAAGACTGACTCTTCTTACTGACTATGTTTTTAACCATTCCTGTGGCACTAGTTATAGATTCCAATGCTTCACATCATGTTTACTGTATCCCTCTTACCTTCTTATTGACGATGAAACACAGAAATTGCATCGGAATTAAATACAAAAGGCACAATGGCGACTTAAGTACAAGAAGACTGACTCTTCTTCTGTCTATGTTTTGAACCATTCCTGTGACACTAGTTATAGACTCCGATGCTTCACTTCAGGTTTACTGTATCCCTCTGACCTTCTTATTGACGACGAAACACAGAAGTTGTATCGGAATTAAATACAAAAGGCACAATGCCGACTTAAGTACAAGAAGACTGACTCTTCTTACTGTCTATGTTTTGAACCATTCCTGTGACACTAGTTATAGATTCCGATGCTTCAATTCAGGTCTACTGTATCCCTTGGACCTTCTTATTGACGATGAAACACAGAAATTGCATCGGAATGAAATACAAAAAGCACAATGCCGACTTAAGTACAAGAGGACTGACTCTTCTTACTGACTATGTTTCGAACCATTCCTGTAGCACTAGTTATAGATTCCGATGCTTCACATCCGGTTTACTGTATCCCACTGACCTTCTTATTGATGATGAAACACAGAAATAGCATCGGAATTAAATACAAAAGGCAGAATCCCGACTTAAGTACATGTAGACTGACACTTCCTACTGTGAATGTTTTGAACCATTCCTGTGACACAAGTTATAGATTCCGATGCTTCACTTCAGGTTTACTGTATCCCTCTGACCTTCTTATTGACGTTGAAACACAGAATTTGCATCGGAATTAATTACAAAAGGCACAATGCCGACTTAAGTAAAAGAAGTCTGACTCCTCTTACTGTCAATGTTTTGAACCATTCCTGTGACACTAGTTATAGATTCCGATGCTTCACTCCAGGTTTACTGTATCCCTTGGACCTTCTTATTAACGATGAAACAGAGAAATAGGATCAGAATTAAATAGAAAATGCACAGTGATGACTTAAGTACAAGAAGACTGTCTCTTCTTACTGACTATGCTTTGAACCAATCCTGTGACACTAATTATAGATTCCGATGCTTCACTCCAGGTTTAATGTATCCCTTAAACCTTCTTATTGACAATGCAACACAGAAATTGCATCGGAATTAAATACAAAATGCACAATGCCGACTTAAGTACATGAAGACTGATTCTTCTTACTGCCTATGTTTTGAACCATTGCTGTGACTCTAGTTATAGATTCCGATGCTTCACTTAAGGTTTACTGTATCCCTCTGACCTTCTTATTGACGATGAAACACAGAATTGCATCGGAATTAAATACAAAAGGCACAATGCCGAATTAAGTACAAGAAGACGGACTCTTCTTTCTGTCTATGCTTTGAACCATACCTGTGACACTAGTTATAGACTCCGATGCTTCACTCCAGGTTTACTGTATCCCTTGGACCTTCGTATTGACGACGAAACACAGAAATTGCATCGGAATTAAATACAAAAGGCACAATTCCGACTTAAGTACATGAAGACTGACTCTTCTTACTGCCTACGTTTTGAACCATTCCTGTGACTCTAGTTATAGATTCCGATGGTTCACTTCAGATTTACTGTATCCCTCTGACCTTCTTATTGACGATGAAACACAGAAATTGCATCGGAATTAAATAGAAAAGGCACAATGCAGACTTATGTACTAGAAGACTGACTCTTCCTACTGTCTGTGCTTTGGACCACTCCTGTGACACTAGTTATAGATTCCGATGCTTCACTTCAGGATTACTGTATCCTTCTGACCTTCGTAGTGACGATGAAACACAGAAATTGCATCGGAATTAAATACAAAATGCACAATGCCGACTTAAGTACAAGAATACTGACTCGTCTTTCTGTCGACGATTTGAATCGTCCCTGTGACACTAGTTTTAGATTCCGATGCTTCAATTCATTTCTACTGTATCCCGTGGACCTTCTTATTGACGATGAAACACAGAAATTGCATCGGAATTAAATACTAAAAGCACAATGCCGACTTAAATACAAGAAGACTGACTCTTCTTACTGACTATGTTTTGAACCATTCCTGTGGCACTAGTTATAGATTCCGATGCTTCACATCAGGTTTACTGTATCCCTCTTACCTTCTTATTGACGATGAAATACAGAAATTGCATCGGAATTAAATACAAAAGGCACAATGCCGACTTAAGTACATGTAGACTGACACTTCCTACTGTGAATGTTTTGAACCATTCCTGTGACACAAGTTATAGATTCCGATGCTTGACTTCAGGTTTACTGTATCCCTTGGACCTTCTTATTGACGATGAAACACAGAAAGAGCATCAGAATTAAATAGAAAAAGCACAGTGATGACTTAAGTACAAGAAGACTGTCTCTTCTTACTGACTATGTTTGAACCAATCCTGTGACACTAATTATAGATTGCGATGCTTCACTTCAGGTTTACTGTATCCCTTGGACCTTCTTATTGACGATGAAACGCAGAAATTGCATCGGAATTAAATACAAAAGGCACAATGCCGACTTAAGTACAAGAATACTGACTCATCTTACTTTCTATGCTTTGAACCGTCCCTGTGACACTAGTTATGGATTCCGATGCTTCACTCCAGGTTTACTGTATCCCATGGACCTTCTTATTGACGATGTAACACAGAAATTGCATCGGAATTAAATACAAAAGGCACAATGCCGATTTAAGTACAAGAAGACTGACTCTTCCTACTGACTATGCTTTGAACCATTCCTGTGACACTAGTTATAGATTCCG
Source organism: Schistocerca piceifrons (assembly GCF_021461385.2). NCBI lineage: Eukaryota > Metazoa > Arthropoda > Insecta > Orthoptera > Acrididae > Schistocerca > Schistocerca piceifrons. The sequence continues at coordinate 66,482 of NW_025728027.1, read as the reverse complement.
ATGCCTCGCTGCAGGTTAACTGTATTCCTCTGACCTTCTTATTGACGACGAAACACAGAAATTGCATCGGAATTAAATACAAAAGGCACAATGCCGAATTAAGTACAAGAAGACTGACTCTTCTTTCTGTCTATGCTTTGAACCATACCTGTGACACTAGTTATAGACTCCGATGCTTCTCTCCAGGTTTACTGTATCCCTTGGACCTTCGTATTGACGATGATACACAGAAATTGCATCGGAATTAAATACAAAAGGCACAATGCCGACTTAAGTACATGAAGACTGACTCTTCTTACTGCCTATGTTTTGAACCATTCCTGTGACTCTAGTTATAGATTCCGATGGTTCACTTCAGATTTACTGTATCCCTCTGACCTTCTTATTGACGATGAAACACACAAATTGCATCGGAATTTAATAGAAAAGGCACAATGCCGACTTAAGTACTAGAAGACTGACTCTTACTACTGTCTATGTTTTGAACCACTCCAGTGACACTAGTTATAGATTCCGATGCTTAACTTCAGGATTACTGTATCCCTCTGACCTGCTTAGTGACGATGATACACAGAAATTGCATCGGAATTAAATACAAAAAGCACAATGCCGACTTAAGTACAAGAATACTGACTCATCTTAATGTCAATGCTTTGAACCGTCCCTGTGACACTAGTTATAGATTCCGATGTTTCACCTCAGGTTTAATGTATCCCTTGGACCATCTTATAGACGATGAAACACAGAAATTGCATCGGTATTAAATATAAAAGGCCCAATGCCGACTTAAGTACAAGAAGACTGACTCTTCTTACTGACTATGTTTTGAACCATTCCTGTGACACTAGTCATAGATTCCGTTGCTTAACTTCAGGATTACTGTATCCCTTGGACCGTCTTATTGACGACGAAACACAGAAATTGCATCGGAATTAAATACAAAAGGCACAATGCCGGCATAAGTACAAGATGACTGACTCTTCTTACTGACTAAGTTTTGAACCATTCCTGTGACACTAGTTATAGATTCCGATGCTTCACTTCAGGTTTACTGTATCCCTCTGGCCTTATAGACGATGAAACACAGAATTGCATCGGAATTAAATACAAAAGACACAATGCCTAATTAAGTACAAGAAGACTGACTCATCTTTCTGTCTATAGTTTGAACCATTCCTGTGACACTAGTTATATACTCCGATGCTTCACTCCAGGTTTACTGCATCCCTTGGACCTTCTTATTGACGATGAAACACAGAAATTGCAACGGAATAAATACAAAAGGCACAACGCCCACTTAAGTACAAGAAGACTGACTCTTCTTAGTGTCTATGCTTTGAACCATTCCTGTGACTCTAGTTAAAGATTCCGATGCTTCACTTCAGGTTTACTGTATCCCTTGGACCGTCTTATTGACGATGAAACACAGAAATTGCATCGGAATTAAATAGAAAAGGCACAATGCAGACTTAAGTACTAGAAGACTGACTCTTCCTACTGTCTGTGTTTTGGACCACTCCTGTGACACTAGTTATAGATTCCGATGCTTCACTTCAGGATTACTGTATCCCTCTGACCTTCGTAGTGACGATGAAACACAGAAATTGCATCGGAATTAAATACAAAAAGCACAATGCCGACTTAAGTACAAGAATACTGACTCATCTTACTGTCTATGATTTGAATCGTCCCTGTGACACTAGTTATAGATTCCGATGCTTCACTCCAGGTTTAAGGTATCCCTTGGACCTTCTTATTGACGATGAAACACAGAAATTGCATCGGAATTAAATACAAAAGGCATAATGCCGACATAAGCACAAGATGACTGACTCTTCTTACTGACTATGTTTTGAACCATTCCTGTGACACTAGTTACAGATTCCGATGCTTCACTTCAGGTTTACTGTATCCCTCTGACCTTCTTATTGACGATGAAACACAGAAGTTGCATCGGAATTAAATACAAAAGGCACAATGCCGACTTAAGTAAAAGAAGACTGACTCTTCTTACTGTCTATGTTTTGAACCATTCCTGTGGCACTAGTTATAGATTCCAATGCTTCAATTCAAGTCTACTGTTTCCCTTGGACCTTCTTATTGACGATGAAACACAGACATTGCATCGGAATTGAATACAAAAGGCACAATGCCGACTTAAGTACAAGAAGACTGACTCTTCTTACTGACTATGTTTTTAACCATTCCTGTGGCACTAGTTATAGATTCCAATGCTTCACATCAGGTTTACTGTATCCCTCTTACCTTCTTATTGACGATGAAACACAGAAATTGCATCGGAATTAAATACAAAAGGCACAATGCCGACTTAAGTACATGTAGACTGACACTTCCTACAGTGAATGTTTTGAACCATTCCTGTGACACAAGTTATAGATTCCGATGCTTCACTTCAGGTTTACTGTATCCCTCTGACCTTCTTATTGGCGATGAAACACAGAAATTGCATCGGAATTAATTACAAAAGGAATAATGCCGAATTAAGTAAAAGAAGTCTGACTCTTCTTACTGTCAATGTTTTGAACCATTCCTGTGACACTAGTTATAGATTCCGATGCTTCACTCCAGGTTTACTGTATCCCTTGGACCTTCTTATTGACGATGAAACACAGAAAGAGCATCAGAATTAAATAGAAAAAGCACAGTGATGACTTAAGTACAAGAAGACTGTCTCTTCTTACTGACTATGTTTGAACCAATCCTGTGACACTAATTATAGATTGCGATGCTTCACTTCAGGTTCACTGTATCCCTTGGACCTTCTTATTGACGATGAAACACAGAAATTGCATCGGAATTAAATAGAAAAGGGACAATGCAGACTTAAGTACTAGAAGACTGACTCTTCCTACTGTCTGTGTTTTGGACCACTCCTGTGACACTAGTTATAGATTCAGATGCTTCACTTCAGGATTACTGTATCCCTCTGACCTTCGTAGTGACGATGAAACACAGAAATTGCATCGGAATTAAATACTAAAAGCACAATGCCGACTTAAGTACAAGAATACTGCCTCATCTTACTGTCTATGATTTGAATCGTCCCTGTGACACTAGTTATAGATTCCGATGCTTCGATTCATTTCTACTGTATCCCGTGGACCTTCTTATTGACGATGAAACACAGAAATTGCATCGGAATTAAATACTAAAAGCACAATGCCGACTTAAGTACAAGAAGACTGACTCTTCTTACTGACTATGTTTTGAACCATTCCTGTGGCACTAGTTAGAGATTCCGATGCTTCACATCCGGTTTACTGTATCCCTCTGACATTCTTATTGACGATGAAACACAGAAATAGCATCGGAATTAAATACAAAAGGCACAATGCCGACTTAAGTACATGTAGACTGACACTTCCTACTGTGAATGTTTTGAACCATTCCTGTGACACAAGTTATGGATTCCGATGCTTCACTTCAGGTTTACCGTATCCCTCTGACCTTCTTATTGACGTTGAAACACAGAAATTGCATCGGAATTAATTACAAAAGGCACAATGCCGACTAAAGTAAAAGAAGTCTGACTCTTCTTACTGTCAATATTTTGAACCATACCTGTGACACTAGTTATAGATTCCGATGCTTCACTCCAGGTTTACTGTATCCCTTGGACCTTCTTATTGACGATGAAACACAGAAATAGGATCAGAATTAAATAGAAAATGCACAGTGATGACTTAAAAACAACAAGACTGTCTCTTCTTACTTACTTTGTTTTGAACCAATCCTGTGACACTAATTATAGATTCCGATGCTTCACTCCAGGTTTAATGTATCCCTTAGACCTTCTTATTGACAATGAAACACAGAAATTGCATCGGAATTAAATACAAAAGGCACAATGGCGACTTAAGTACAAGAAGACTGACTCTTCTTACTGACTATGTTTTGAACCATTCCTGTGGCACTAGTTATAGATTCCGATGCTTCACATCAGGTTTACTGTATCCCTCTTACCTTCTTATTGACGATGAAACACAGAAATAGCATCGTAATTAAATACAAAAGGCACAATGCCGAGTTAAGTACAAGAATACTGACTCATCTTACTTTCTATGCTTTGAACCGTCCCTGTGACACTAGTTATGGATTCCGATGCTTCACTCCAGGTTTACTGTATCCCATGGACCTTCTTATTGACGTTGCAACACAGATATTGCATCGGAATTAAATACAAAAGGCACAATGCCGACTTAAGTACTAGAAGACTGACTCTTCTTACTGTCTATGTTTTGAACCATTCCTGTGACACTAGTTATAGATTCCGATGCTTCAATTCAGGTCTACTGTTTCCCTTGGACCTTCTTATTGACGATGAAACACAGACATTGCATCGGAATTAAATACAAAAGGCACAATGCCGACTTAAGTACAAGAAGACTGACTCTTCTTACTGACTATGTTTTGAACCATTCCTGTGGCACTAGTTATAGATTCCGATGCTTCACATCAGGTTTACTGTATCCCTCTTACCTTCTTATTGACGATGAAACACAGAAATAGCATCGTAATTAAATACAAAAGGCACAATGCCGAGTTAAGTACAAGAATACTGACTCATCTTACTTTCTATGCTTTGAACCGTCCCTGTGACACTAGTTATGGATTCCGATGCTTCACTCCAGGTTTACTGTATCCCATGGACCTTCTTATTGACGTTGCAACACAGATATTGCATCGGAATTAAATACAAAAGGCACAATGCCGACTTAAGTACAAGAAGACTGACTCTTCCTACTGACTATGATTTGAACCATTCCTGTGACACTAGTTATAGATTCCGATGCCTCGCTGCAGGTTAACTGTATCCCTCTGACCTTCTTATTGACGACGAAACACAGAAATTGCATCGGAATTAAATACAAAAGTCACAATGCCGAATTAAGTACAAGAAGACTGACTCTTCTTTCTGTCTATGCTTTGAACCACTCCAGTGACACTAGTTATAGATTCCGATGCTTAACTTCAGGATTACTGTATCCCTCTGACCTGCTTAGTGACGATGATACACAGAAATTGCATCGGAATTAAATACAAAAAGCACAATGCCGACTTAAGTACAAGAATACTGACTCATCTTACTGTCAATGCTTTGAACCGTCCCTGTGACACTAGTTATGGATTCCGATGTTTCACTCCAGGTTTAATGTATCCCTTGGACCATCTTATAGACGATGAAACACAGAAATTGCATCGGTATTAAATATAAAAGGCCCAATGCCGACTTAAGTACAAGAAGACTGACTGTTCTTACTGACTATGTTTTGAACCATTCCTGTGACACTAGTTATAGATTCCGATGCTTCACTTCAGGTTTAGTGTATTCCTCTGACCTTCTTATTGGCGATGAAACACAGAAATTGCATCGGAATTAACTACTAACGGCATAATACCGACTTAAGTACAAGAAGACTGACTCTTCTTACTGACTATGTTTTGAACCATTCCTGTGACACTAGTCATAGATTCCGCTGCTTAACTTCAGGATTACTGTATCCCTTGGACCGTCTTATTGACGACGAAACACAGAAATTGCATCGGAATTAATTACAAAAGGCACAATGCCGACATAAGTACAAGATGACTGACTCTTCTTACTGACTAAGTTTTGAACCATTCCTGTGACACTAGTTATAGATTCCGATGCTTCACTTCAGGTTTACTGCATCCCTCTGGCCTTATAGACGATGAAACACAGAATTGCATCGGAAATAAATACAAAAGACACAATGCCGAATTAAGTACAAGAAGACTGACTCTTCTTTCTGTCTATAGTTTGAACCATTCCTGTGACACTAGTTCTATACTCCGATGCTTCACTCCAGGTTTACTGCATCCCTTGGACCTTCTTATTGACGATGAAACACAGAAATTGCAACGGAATAAATACAAAAGGCACAATGCCCACTTAAGTACAAGAAGGCTGACTCTTCTTAGTGTCTATGATTTGAACCATTCCTGTTACTCTAGTTATAGATTCCGATGCTTCACTTCAGGATTACTGTATCCCTTGGACCGTCTTATTGACGACGAAACACAGAAATTGCATCGGAATTAATTACAAAAGGCACAATGCCGACATAAGTACAAGAATACTGACTCATCTTACTGTCTATGCTTTGAATCGTCCCTGTGACACTAGTTATAGATTCCGATGCTTCACTCCAGGTTTACTGTATCCCTTGGACCTTCTTATTGACGATGAAACACAGAAAGAGCATCAGAATTAAATAGAAAAAGCACAGTGATGACTTAAGTACAACAAGACTGTCTCTTCTCACTGACTATGTTTTGAACCAATCCTGTGACACTAATTATAGATTGCGATGCTTCACTTAAGGTTTACTGTATCCCTTGGACCTTCTTATTGACGATGAAACGCAGAAATTGCATCGGAATGAAATACAAAAGGCACAATGCCGAGTTAAGTACAAGAATACTGACTCAACTTACTTTCTATGCTTTGAACCGTCCCTGTGACACTAGTTATGGATTCCGATGCTTCACTCCAGGTTTACTGTATCCCATGGACCTTCTTATTGACCATGAAACACAGAAATTGCATCGGAACTAAATACAAAAGGCACAATGCCGACTTAAGTACAAGAAGACTGACTCTTCCTACTGACTATGATTTGAACCATTCCTGTGACACTAGTTATAGATTCCGATGCCTCGCTGCAGGTTAACTGTATCCCTCTGACCTTCTTATTGACGACGAAACTCAGAAATTGCAACGGAATTAAATACAAAAGGCACAATGCCGAATTAAGTACAAGAAGACTGACTCTTCTTACTGTCTATGTTTTGAACCATTCCTGTGACTCTAGTTATAGATTCCGATGCTTCACTTCAGGTTTACTGTATCCCTCTGACCTTCTTATTGACGATGAAACACAGAAGTTGCATCGGAATTAAATACAAAAGGCACAATGCCGACTTAAGTACAAGAAGACTGTTTCTTCTTACTGTCTATGTTTTGAACCATTCCTGTGACACTAGTTATAGATTCCGATGCTTCAGTTCAGGTCTACTGTATCCCTTGGACCTTCTTACTGACGATGAAACACAGAAATTGCATCGGAATTAAATACAAAAGGCACAATGGCGACTTAAGTACAAGAAGACTGACTCTTCTTACTGACTATGTTTGAACCATTCCTGTGACACTAGTTATAGATTCGGATGCTTCACATCAGGTTTACTGTATCCCTCTGACCTTCTTATTGACGGTGAAACACAGAAATTGCATCGGAATTAAATACAAAAGGCACAAAGCCGACTTAAGTACATGTTGACTGACTCTTCCCACTGTGAATGATTTGAACCATTCCTGTGACATAAGTTATAGGTTCCGATGCTTCACTTCAGGTTTACTGTATACCTCTGACCTTCTTGTTGACGATGAAACACAGAAATTGCATCGGAATTAAATACAAAAAGCACAATGCCGACTTAAGTACAAGAAGACTGACTCTTCTTACTGTCTATGTTTTGAACCATTCCTGTGACACTAGTTATAGACTCCGATGCTTCACTCCTGGATTACTGTATCCCTCTGATCTTCTTATTGACGATGAAACACAGAAATTCCATCGGAATTAAATACAAAAGGCACAATACCGACATCAGTGCAAAAATACTGACTCTTCTTTCTGACTATGTTTTGAACCATTCCTGTTACAGTAGTCATAGATTCCGATGCCTAATTTCAGGATTACTGTATCCCTTGGACCTTCTTATTGACGATGAAACTCAGAAATCGCATCGGAATTAAATACAAAGGGCACAATGCCGACTTAAGTACAAGAAAACTCACTCTTCATCCTTACTATGATTTGAACCATTCTTGTGACACTAGCTATAGATTGCGATGCTTCACTTCAGGTTTACTGTATCCCTTAAACCTTCTTATTAACGATGAAACGCAGAAATTCCATCGGAATTAAATACAAAAGGCACAATGCCGACTTAAGTACAAGAAGACTGACTCTTCTTACTGTCTATGTTTTGAACCATTCCTGTGACTCTAGTTATAGATTCCGATGCTTCACTTCAGGTTTACTGTATCCCTCTGACCTTCTTATTGACGATGAAACACAGAAGTTGCATCGGAATTAAATACAAAAGGCACAATGCCGACTTAAGTACAAGAAGACTGTTTCTTCTTACTGTCTATGTTTTGAACCATTCCTGTGACACTAGTTATAGATTCCGATGCTTCAATTCAGGTCTACGGTATCCCTTGGACCTTCTTACTGACGATGAAACACAGATATTGCATCGGAATTAAATACAAAAAGCACAATGCCGACTTAAGTACAAGAAGACTGACTCTTCTTACTGACTATGTTTGAACCATTCCTGTGACACTAGTTATAGATTCGGATGCTTCACATCAGGTTTACTGTATCCCTCTGACCTTCTTATTGACGGTGAAACACAGAAATTGCATCGGAATTAAATACAAAAGGCACAAAGCCGAATTAAGTACATGTTGACTGACTCTTCCCACTGTGAATGATTTGAACCATTCCTGTGACATAAGTTATTGGTTCCGATGCTTCACTTCAGGTTTACTGTATACCTCTGACCTTCTTATTGACGATGAAACACAGAAATTGCATCGAAATCAATTACAAAAGGCACAATGCCGACTTAAGTAAAAGAAGTCTGACTCTTCTTACTGTCAATGATTTGAACCATTCCTGTGACACTAGTTATAGATTCCGATGCTTCACTCCAGGTTTACTGTATCCCTTGGACCTTCTTATTGACGATGAAACACAGAAATTGCATCTGAATTTAATAGAAAATGCACAATACCGATATAAGTACAAGAAGACTGACTATTCTTACTGACTATGATATGAACCATTCCTGTGACACTACTTATAGATTCCGATACTTCGCTTCAGGTTTACTGTATCCCTCTGACCTTCTTATTGACGATGAAATCCAGAAATTGCATGGGAATTAAATACTAAAGGCAAAATGCCGGATTAAGTACAAGATGACTGACTCTTCTTACTGACTATGTTTTGAACCAATTCTGTGACACTAGTTGTAGACTCCGATGCTTCACTCCAGTTTTACTGTATCCCTCTGACCTTCTTATTAACGATGAAACACATAAATTGCATCGGAATTAAATACAAAAGGCACAATACCGACATAAGTTCAAGAATACTGACTCTTCTTACTGACTAAGTTTTGAACCATTCCTGTGACACTAGTTACAGATTCCGATGCTTCACATCAGGTTTACTGTATCCCTCTGACCTTCTTATTGACGATGAAACACAGAAATTGCATCGGAATTAAATTCAAAAGGCACAATGCCGACTTAAGTACATGTAGACTGACTCTTCTTACTGTGAATGTTTTGAACCATCCCTATGACACAAGTTATAGATTGCAATGCTTCACTTCAGGTTTACTGTATCCCTCTGACCTTCTTATTGACGATGAAACACAGAAATTGCATCGGAATTAATTACAAAAGGCACAATGCTGACTTAAGTACAAGAAGACTGACTCTTCTTACTGTCAATGTTTTGAACCATTCCTGTGACACTACTTATAGATTCCGATGCTTCACTCCATTTTTACTGTATCCCTTGGACCTTCTTCTTGAAGATGAAACACAGAAATTGCATCAGAAATTAATAGAAAATGCACAATACCGACATAAGTACAAGAAGACTGACTCTTCTTACTGACCATGTTATGAACCATCCCTGTGACACTAGTTATAGATTCCGATGCTTCGCTTCAGGTTTACTGTATCCCTCTGACATTCTTATTGACGATGAAACACAGAAATTGCATCGGAATTAAATACAAAAGGCACAATGCCGAATTAAGTACTAGAAGACTGACTCTTCTTACTGTCTATGTTTGGAACAATTCCTGTGACACTAGTTATAGACTCCGATGCTTCACTCCAGGTTTACTGTACCCCTCTGACCTTCTTACTGACGATGAAACACAGAAATTGCATCGAAATTAAATACAAAAGGCACAATACCGACATAAGTACAAGAATACTGACTCTTCTTACTGACTATGTTTTGTACAATTCCTGTGACACTAGTCATAGATTCCGATGCTTAACTTCAGGATTACAGTATCCCTCGGACCTTCTTATTGACGATGAAACACAGAAGTTGCATCGGAATTAAATAGAAAAGGCACAATGCCGACTTAAGTACAAGAAGACTGACTCTTCTTACTGTCTATGTTTTGAACCATTCCTGTGACAATAGCTATAGATTCCGATGCTTCAATTCAGGTCTACTGTATCCCCTGGGCTTTCTTATTGACGATGAAACACAGAAATTGCATCGGAATTAAATAGAAAAGGCACAATGCAGACTTAAGTACTAGAAGACTGACTCTCCTACTGTCTGTGTTTTGGACCACTCCTGTGACACTAGTTATCGATTCCGATGCTTCACTTCAGGATTACTGTATCCCTCTGACCTTCGTAGTGACGATGAAAGACAGAAATTGCATCGGAATTAAATACAAAAAGCACAATGCCGACTTAAGTACAAGAATACTGACTCATCTTACTGTCTATGCTTTGAATCGTCCCTGTGACACTAGTTATAGATTCCGATGCTTCGCTCCAGGTTTAATGTATCCCTTGGACCTTCTTATTGACGATGAAACACAGAAATTGCATCGGAATTAAATACAAAAGGCATAATGCCGACTTAAGTACCAAAAGACTTACTCTTCTTACTGACTATGTATTGTACCATTCCTGTGACACTAGTTGTAGACTCCGATGCTTCACTTCAGGTTTACTGTATCCCTCTGACCTTGTTATTGACGACGAAACACAGAAGTTGCATCGGAATTAAATACAAAAGGTACAATGCCGACTTAAGTACAAGAAGACTGACTCTTCTTACTGTCTATATTTTGAACCATTCCTGTGACACTAGTTATAGATTCCGATGCTTCAATTCATTTCTACTGTATCCCGTGGACCTTCTTATTGACGATGAAACACAGAAATTGCATCGGAATTAAATACTAAAAGCACAATGCCGACTTAAGTACAAGAAGACTGACTCTTCTTACTGACTATGTTTTGAACCATTCCTGTGGCACTAGTTAGAGATTCCGATGCTTCACATCCGGTTTAGTGTATCCCTCTGACATTCTTATTGACGATGAAACACAGAAATAGCATCAGAATTAAATACAAAAAAGCACAATGCCGACTTAAGTACATGTAGACTGACACTTCCTACTGTGAATGTTTTGAACCATTCCTGTGACACAAGTTATAGATTCCGATGCTTCACTTCAGGTTTACCGTATCCCTCTGACCTTCTTATTGACGTTGAAACACAGAATTTGCGTCGGAATTAATTACAAAAGGCACAATGCCGACTAAAGTAAAAGAAGTCTGACTCTTCTTACTGTCAATGTTTTGAACCATTCCTGTGACACTAGTTATAGATTCCGATGCTTCACTCCAGGTTTACTGTATCCCTTGGACCTTCTTATTGACGATGAAACACAGAAAGAGCATCAGAACTAAATAGAAAAAGCCCAGTGAAGACTTAAGTACAACAAGACTGTCTCTTCTTACTGACTATGTTTTGAACCAATCCTGTGACACTAATTATAGATTGCGATGCTTCACTTCAGGTTTACTGTATCCCTTGGACCTTCTTATTGACGATGAAACGCAGAAATTGCATCGGAATGAAATACAAAAGGCACAATGCCGAGTTAAGTACAAGAATACTGACTCATCTTACTTTCTATGCTTTGAACCGTCCCTGTGACACTAGTTATGGATTCCGATGCTTCACTCCAGGTTTACTGTATCCCATGGACCTTCTTTTTGACGATGAAACACAGAAATTGCATCGGAATTAAATACAAAAGGCACAATGCCGACTTAAGTACAAGAAGACTGACTCTTCCTACTGACTATGATTTGAACCATTCCTGTGACACTAGTTATAGATTCCGATGCCTCGCTGCAGGTTAACTGTATCCCTCTGACCTTCTTATTGACGATGAAACACAGAAATTCCATCGGAATTAAATACAAAAGGCACAATACCGACATCAGTGCAAGAATACTGACTCTTCTTTCTGACTATGTTTTGAACCATTCCTGTTACAGTAGTCATAGATTCCGATGCTTAATTTCAGGATTACTGTATCCCTTGGACCTTCTTATTGACGATGAAACACAGAAATCGCATCGGAATTAAATACAAAGGGCACAATGCCAACTTAAGTACAAGAAAACTCACTCTTCATTCTTACTATGATTTGAACCATTCTTGTGACACTAGCTATAGATTGCAATGCTTCACTTCAGGTTTACTGTATCCCTTATACCTTCTTATTAACGATGAAACGCAGAAATTGCATCGGAATTAAAAACAAAAGGCACAATGCCGACTTAAGTACAAGAAGACTGACTCTTCTTACTGTCTATGTTTTGAACCATTCCTGTGACTCTAGTTATAGATTCCGATGCATCACTTCAGGTTTACTGTATCCCTCTGACGTTCTTATTGACGATGAAACACAGAAGTTGCATCGGAATTAAATACAAAAGGCACAATGCCGACTTAAGTACAAGAAGACTGTTTCTTCTTACTGTCTATGTTTTGAACCATTCCTGTGACACTAGTTATAGATTCCGATGCTTCAATTCAGGTCTACTGTATCCCTTGGACCTTCTTACTGACGATGAAACACAGAAATTGCATCGGAATTAAATACAAAAGGCACAATGGCGACTTAAGTACAAGAAGACTGACTCTTCTTACTGACTATGTTTGAACCATTCCTGTGACACTAGTTATAGATTCGGATGCTTCACATCAGGTTTACTGTATCCCTCTGACCTTCTTATTGACGGTGAAAAACAGAAATTGCATCGGAATTAAATACAAAAGGCACAAAGCCGACTTAAGTACATGTTGACTGACTCTTCCCACTGTGAATGATTTGAACCATTCCTATGACATAAGTTATAGGTTCCGATGCTTCACTTCAGGTTTACTGTATATCTCTGACCTTCTTATTGACGATGAAACACAGAAATTGCATCGGAATTAAATACAAAAAGCACAATGCCGACTTAAGTACAAGAAGACTGACTCTTCTTACTGTCTATGTTTTGAACCATTCCTGTGACACTATTTATAGACTCCGATGCTTCACTCCTGGATTACTGTATCCCTCTGATCTTCTTATTGACGATGAAACACAGAAATTCCATCGGAATTAAATACAAAAGGCACAATACCGACATCAGTGCAAAAATACTGACTCTTCTTTCTGACTATGTTTGAACCATTCCTGTTACAGTAGTCATAGATTCCGATGCCTAATTTCAGGATTACTGTATCCCTTGGACCTTCTTATTGACGATGAAACTCAGAAATCGCATCGGAATTAAATACAAAGGGCACAATGCCGACTTAAGTACAAGAAAACTCACTCTTCATCCTTACTATGATTTGAACCATTCTTGTGACACTAGCTATTGATTGCGATGCTTCACTTCAGGTTTACTGTATCCCTTAAACCTTCTTATTAACGATGAAACGCAGAAATTGCATCGGAATTAAATACAAAAGGCACAATGCCGACTTAAGTACAAGAAGACTGACTCTTCTTACTGTCTATGTTTTGAACCATTCCTGTGACTCTAGTTATAGATTCCGATGCTTCACTTCAGGTTTACTGTATCCCTCTGACCTTCTTATTGACGATGAAACACAGAAGTTGCATCGGAATTAAATACAAAAGGCACAATGCCGACTTAAGTACAAGAAGACTGTTTCTTCTTACTGTCTATGTTTTGAACCATTCCTGTGACACTAGTTATAGATTCCGATGCTTCAATTCAGGTCTACTGTATCCCTTGGACCTTCTTACTGACGATGAAACACAGAAATTGCATCGGAATTAAATACAAAAGGCACAAAGCCGAATTAAGTACATGTTGACTGACTCTTCCCACTGTGAATGATTTGAACCATTCCTGTGACATAAGTTATAGGTTCCGATGCTTCACTTCAGGTTTACTGTATACCTCTGACCTTCTTATTGACGATGAAACACAGAAATTGCATCGAAATCAATTACAAAAGGCACAATACCGACTTAAGTAAAAGAAGTCTGACTCTTCTTACTGTCAATGATTTGAACCATTCCTGTGACACTAGTTATAGATTCCGATGCTTCACTCCAGGTTTACTGTATCCCTTGGACCTTCTTATTGACGATGAAACACAGAAATTGCATCTGAATTTAATAGAAAATGCACAATACCGATATAAGTACAAGAAGACTGACTATTCTTACTGACTATGATATGAACCATTCCTGTGACACTACTTATAGATTCCGATACTTCGCTTCAGGTTTACTGTATCCCTCTGACCTTCTTATTGACGATGAAACACAGAAATTGCATGGGAATTAAATACTAAAGGCAAAATGCCGGATTAAGTACAAGAAGACTGACTCTTCTTACTGACTATGTTTTGAACCATTTCTGTGACACTAGTTGTAGACTCCGATGCTTCACTCCAGTTTTACTGTATCCCTCTGACCTTCTTATTAACGATGAAACACAGAAATTGCATCGGAATTAAATACAAAAGGCACAATACCGACATAAGTTCAAGATTACTGACTCTTCTTACTGACTATGTTTTGAACCATTCCTGTGACACTAGTTATAGATTCCGATGCTTCACATCAGGTTTACTGTATCCCTCTGACCTTCTTATTGACGATGAAACACAGAAATTGCATCGGAATTAAATTCAAAAGGCACAATGCCGACTTAAGTACATGTAGACTGACTCTTCTTACTGTGAATGTTTTGAACCATCCCTATGACACAAGTTATAGATTGCGATGCTTCACTTCAGGTTTACTGTAGCCCTCTGACCTTCTTATTGACGATGAAACACAGAAATTGCATCGGAATTAATTACAAAAGGCACAATGCTGACTTAAGTAAAAGAAGTCTGACTCTTCTTACTGTCAATGTTTTGAACCATTCCTGTGACACTACTTATAGATTCCGATGCTTCACTCCATTTTTACTGTATCCCTTGGACCTTCTTCTTGAAGATGAAACACAGAAATTGCATCAGAAATTAATAGAAAATGCACAATACCGACATAAGTACAAGAAGACTGACTCTTCTTACTGACCATGTTATGAACCATCCCTGTGACACTAGTTACAGATTCCGATGCTTCGCTTCAGGTTTACTGTATCCCTCTGACCTTCTTATTGACGATGAAACACAGAAATTGCATCGGAATTAAATACAAAAGGCACAATGCCGAATTAAGTACTAGAAGACTGACTCTTCTTACTGTCTATGTTTGGAACAATTCCTGTGACACTAGTTATAGACTCCGATGCTTCACTCCAGGTTTACTGTACCCCTCTGACCTTCTTACTGACGATGAAACACAGAAATTGCATCGAAATTAAATACAAAAGGCACAATACCGACATAAGTACAAGAATACTGACTCTTCTTACTGACTATGTTTTGTACAATTCCTGTGACACTAGTCATAGATTCCGATGCTTAACTTCAGGATTACAGTATCCCTCGGACATTCTTATTGACGATGAAACACAGAAGTTGCATCGGAATTATATAGAAAAGGCACAATGCCGACTTAAGTACAAGAAGACTGACTCTTCTTACTGTCTATGTTTTGAACCATTCCTGTGACAATAGCTATAGATTCCGATGCTTCAATTCAGGTCTACTGTATCCTCTGGGCCTTCTTATTGACGATGAAACACAGAAATTGCATCGGAATTAAATACACAAGGCACAATGCCGATTTAAGTACAAGAAGACTGACTCTTCATTGTTACTTTGATTTGAACCATTCTTGTGACACTAGCTATAGATTGCGATGCTTCACTTCAGGTTTACTGTATCCCTTAAACCTTCTTATTAACGATGAAACGCAGAAATTTCATCGGTATTAAATACAAAAGGCACAATGCCGACTTAAGTACAAGAAGACTGACTCTTCTTACTGTCTATGTTTTGAACCATTCCTGTGACTCTAGTTATAGATTCCGATGCTTCACTTCAGGTTTACTGTATCCCTCTGACCTTCTTATTGACGATGAAACACAGAGGTTGATCGGAATTAAATACAAAAGGCACAATGCCGACTTAAGTTCAAGAAGACTGTTTCTTCTTACTGTCTATGTTTTGAACCATTCCTGTGACACTAGTTATAGATTCCGATGCCTTAATGCAGGTCTACTGTATCCCTTGGACCTTCTTATTGACGATGAAACACAGAAATTGCATCGGAATTAAATACAAAAAGCACAATGCCGAGTTAAGTACAAGAAGACTGACTCATCTTACTGACTATGTTTGAACCATTCCTGTGACACTAGTTATAAATTCGGATGCTTCACATCAGGTTTACTGTATCCCTATGACCTTCTTATTGACGGTGAAACACAGAAATTGCATCGGAATTAAATACAAAAGGCACAAAGCCGACTTAAGTACATGTAGACCGACTCTTCCTACTGTGAATGTTTTGAACCATTCCTGTGACATAAGTTATAGGTTCCGATGCTTCACTTCAGGTTTACTGTATACCTCTGACCTTCTTATTGACGATGAAACACAGAAATGGCATCGAAATCAATTACAAATGGTACAATGCCGACTTAAGTAAAAGAAGTCTGACTCTTCTTACTGTCAATGTTTTGAACCATTCCTGTGACACTAGTTATAGATTCCGATGCCTTAATGCAGGTCTACTGTATCCGTTGGACCTTCTTATTGACGATGAAACACAGAAATTGCATCGGAATTAAATACAAAAGGCACAATGCCGAATTAAGTAATGGAAGACTGACTCTTCTTACTGTCTATGTTTGGAACCATTCGTGTGACACTAGTTATAGACTCCGATGCTTCACTCCAGGTTTACTGTATCCCTCTGACCTTCTCATTGACGATGAAACACAGAAATTGTATCGGAAATAAATACAAAATGCATAATGCCGACTTAAGTACAAGTAGACAGACCCTTCTTACTGACTATGTTTTGAACCATTCATGTGACTCTAGTTATCGATTCCGATGCTTCACTTCAGGTTTACTGTATCCCTCTGACCTTCTTATTGACGATGAAACACAGAAATTGCATCGGAATTAAATACAAAAGGCACAATGCCGAATTAAGTACAAGAAGACTGACTCTTCTTACCTTCTATGTTTTGAACCATTCCTGTGACACTAGTTATAGACTCCAATACTTCACTCCAGGTTTACTGTATCCCTTGCACCTTCTTATTGACAATGAAACACAGATATTTCATCGGACTTAAATACAAAAGGCACAATGCCGACTTAAGTACAAGAAGACTGACTCTTCCTACTGTCTCTGCTTTGAACCATCCCTGTGACACTAGTTATAGATTCCGATGCTTCACTCCAGGTTTGCTGTATAACTTGGTCCTTCTTATTGACGATGAAACACAGAAATTGCATCGGAATTAAACACAAAAGGCACAATGCCGACTTAAGTACAAGAATACTGTCTCTCTTTACTTTCTATGTTTTGAACCGTCCCTGTGACACTAGTTATAGATTCCGATGCTTCACTCCAGGTTTACTGTATCCCTTAGTGATGTTGTAATTCAATGGAAAGTTGGAAATTAAGATTTAGCTTACTGTTTTATCAATCACAATTGGCGTAAAAATCATGGATTGACCATTGTCATAAAATATTGCATTATGAGATGTGATTAGTTTTTACTTGCAGTTTCGCGTGGCTTGAGGCAGTCACAACTAGCGTGCCATGGATTAAGAAATCGCATTATCGTCTTTCTAATTACTTCATGATCGTAGATACGATCATACCCAGTTGTGAAGTTATTGTTATGACAAAACAATTTCCTAAGGGACCAGAAAGTTCTTAAGGGCGCAAAAACAACTGTAACATCACACAAAAGGGAAATTCGATATTAAAGCTGATGCAAGAAGACAATAAAACAGTTTTCTTTTTATCAATGTAACATGCACATTAGACTGCTGATCTTGGTGTCTGTAATATTAGCAAAATGCATAATTAAAATGAAAATGATACTGAGGAGATAATAGGAATGAGAACTGCAAAATGATTCAGTATTCCCAGAACAAATATTTACTATAAACTAAAACATATATCGTACCTTAAGCTTAATACAACAATGACGGTAGATTTTTTTGTCCATATCATGTCCATTGAGCGCTCTTTTATATAGCCATTGTCCTCTTGAGTCGCTCGTGCTTCGTCACGGTAAGTTACAACAGTTCTTCTTCCTACACTTCACTCAAAACTTAGACGGAACACGTTTTTATATATTTAGTAAAAATAATTAGATCAGACCGCCACAAATCTGCGTCCG
This sequence comes from Schistocerca piceifrons, assembly GCF_021461385.2. Taxonomy (NCBI): domain Eukaryota; kingdom Metazoa; phylum Arthropoda; class Insecta; order Orthoptera; family Acrididae; genus Schistocerca; species Schistocerca piceifrons. The sequence goes on along the minus strand of NW_025728027.1, from coordinate 47,989 downwards.
TCTTACTCGAGAAAAACAGTAAAAGTCTTTTTAGCGCTCAAGGCTTCATTTGTTCTCCAGCGAACAAAATAGTGAAGGGTCGCATATCCATCCGTACTTTTCTGTTTATATTGCCGCCCAAAGACGACGAATTACATTATCTAGAAAATTCCACCGTCGCCATGCGACGCCTTATTATATATTAATCATTCTTTATAAACAAGTATTTGCCTTCTGGCTGAATTTGCTGTTTTAATTAAGCAAAAAATAGCGAATATCACATTGCCTCCCATGAGGAGAGAGGGAATGCCGAAGGATTACCTCGATCCTCATGTCCTCATGAGATATTCGTGATTTTTGGTGTGACATTTACATAACGTTACTGGCGTACTAAGTACATAAATTGAAATCACATTTATAAACATATATCATATATTTATCATTTTTCGAAATAAAGTTTTTCATTCTTTGTTCATCAGTCACTTCATTCCATAATACCAAGACTGACATTTATGTGCATTTTTAAGTTTGGTCCTTATTTGCTTATAACAGTAAGTGAACGTTCATTTCGCTCTTCAGGGGATAGAATTCAGAAATTACTTTCTCTTGAGCTTAACAACTAATACATGAGTACAGTGAGTGCTTATTTTCACTAAACTAGAGTGGACAATGTTCGAGCATCTGTTGACTCATTGTGGTTCAATTACAGTTTAATAACGTAGCACTACACTTCGTGATGCTTTCACTTTCTGTGTTAGCTGTCTACGGCGTTGATCATGCAGTACATCTGTCCTTTCCACTGTGGTGCCAGGAATCCAAGTGGCTTCCCGGGTTTTTATTTACAATATGAAACAGAAGAAGTGGAAAATTATTAGTATGACTTACAAGCTACTGGATACATTTGTTAAGGATCGGGACTGGTCTGGAGTTTAGGGTCTTCCTATAGTGACAATTCATTTTCTTTGTCCATCAAGAGACAGGATTATAATTCATTTTAGCAGTGTTCAGGAGTGCCGGTATTAATGGCTTTAAGGCCTGAGTAATCTAACAATCTACTTCTCACTCATCTTAACTTCAACTCAAGAAAATTGCTTAATTTACATATGAAAATGTAGTCACTCAAGTGTACAAATGTCTTTCCTCCAGTATGTACGATTGAAGTCATGGCGGTTAGCAGTTTAAAGTTTGGATTGTTTCGTCACCCACACGTCAGCCACTCACAGCGGCTGCACAGTGTTGCGTGAGCTCCAATACTTAGTATCCGTTCGCGCTCAGGCTGTAACAGAGCTGCTGGTCGTCGATTGCTCCCTTTTTTTTTTTTTTGTGAACTTCGTATCACACGAGTGCATCGATACAAACACCTCGCGCGCGTTTCCCATCGGAGGAGCCGGACACTGAAATTGCCTCCATACTTCTGTCAACTGCCTCCCACGAGGCTCACAGGTAAGTGACGACGAATGTTTTAGCTGTCGCTGCACTTAGAACAACACTGAACTTTGCGTTGCACCTGTTGTCGTAGCCTTGACTTCCTTTTTTACACTTGAAGTACAACACTACCACTAGTATACAGTGAACAGTTATTTTTATTATGCACGTCACACTTAAGTGTGCATCTTCACACAGCATTCGTGCTTAGTTCCTTCGCCGATGGAGTTCATTTACAAAACAATCCATTTTGCACGTTTCCTCCACTGGTATAGAAAGACTTATATTCTACAATTTACAAAATATCACTTACGAGCTAATATTTACAATTATGGTCACTCCTTTTGTTAAGTCCAGTGAACAACTGCTTTATAAATGGACTCTTTATATCTCAAGATTTGCTTTCACTAGTGAACCTAAAAATATTCTTTCAAACTTTCTTTTAAGTGCTCATCTCCTCATTATGAAAACTACAGGTTTCGCAACACTCGTTGCATTTATTCTTTAGTGGACCCAAGATCATTTTCTACTGCCACGCAGCATATCTACTACTTAACGAGTACACATTTAACGCTGAATCTTTTTTTTTCTTTTTGTGCTTTCCTTTGTGCTTGCCAAATTTTTTTTATATTTGAGGGCAGACTGGATAACAATAGTTCTCCCTCTTCGCTTCATGTACTCAGCAATTGTTCTCTGTTAAAAAAAATAGGGTAACGCGTGTCTACTATTTTTTTGCATGAATGGAATTACCGACAGTTCACTGGGTTTACGCAACCGGTCCATAACAAACATTACCAAAGCTAGCGAAGTTCATCACGCTACGTGTCTCATTTCTCATAAGCACTGCTTTGCTTCGAAGCACACGTGCCTTTTACAAGTCGACCCTTGGTCTGGGTTAATGAACCAGGATCAAAAGGAACGGGCACAAGGAAAATGGATTTCATAAGAGGGGTGTCTTAGGAGACATTTTTGCAATAAAATCTGCATGTAAATAAAATTATCTTAATAAACATAGGCACATATATAAACTTCAACCTCCTTCCTTACAGCATGCTTTGCTACTTCTACGTCTTACTCAGGTTATAGTCAATATTAAGTTTAAATATCACTGCATTGCTTGTTCTTTAGATTAGCCTTCAATTAGGGTATTGAATGGTCGCTAGATTACTCTACAGATCTTCTGAAGATCTTTACTTGGACTTATTTATGATACAGGTGGCTTGCTGTGTGGTTATTTAGTACCTCGATTCTACTGAAATCAATTCGTCAGCTAACATTCCTCATATACTCTTTACCTTGGGCTCAGATCACAGGGAAATAGTTTACTTTCATAGCAATTAGTGGCCTCGTGGAGTACTTACGCTACATTATTGATGCTTCATGGTTTGCCTCTATTTGTACTGTATTTCACCTAACTTAGTTTACTACAGCTTATTGTCTCCTTGCGTGAACACATGTGGGTTACCACTTGCTTTTCCATTTAACAGCACGCTTTAACTGAACTTTAAGCTATTTCTTCTACTCCTGTCCACTGTCTGGACTGTTTGAACATGTACCCTTTTTTTTAAGCAGGTAATTTGGGCTTTTACTACAGAACATCAAGTACTTACATTACTAAAAATAAATCTATAAATATTCTTGTACCTTGAGAGAAGTGCTTATTTACGCATCCTCCCCATTTCTCACCTTTACATATTTTATTTAGCTCCGGGCAATCACCTCGCAAGCACTTTTTTTTTCTTAATACTAACTTAAAATTAAATTGAAATTCTTGGTGCAACCCCTATTTCCTGCTTCAGCTTGTTGAAGAAATATCAGTTCAATGTCCATCACTATAAACAATTTTTCCATACATAGCATTTAATACTTAAAGTTTACATGTAGTAGCCGTTACCATGTAGTCAGTGCGCTGTTCAACACAATACTTATCATTAACAGTTCACACAAGGAAATTTCCAGTACGCAAGAGGTAAGAAACAAAAACAGATGCTATCTGCAGTTGAGGCTGTGTCTGTAAACTAACTCTCTGTTTCAATGGACCAATCGCTTCCGATATGGAGGAGCCCTGAATCGGCAATGATAAAACTTTTGAAACAGAGGACACCTGTCTGAAGAGACATGATGACATCACATTGATGTTTGCTCCTGTATCAACAACTGCTGTGACAGGAATGTTAGTAATAGAAATCTTAATCGAAGCCTGGACCTGTTCATCATAAATGTCATTAATGTCTTGAGCTTCTAGGTCAGGTGCAAGGTCATCTCGTAAGTCGGTCTCATGGTCGTACCGTATCGCATTAACATACTCAGAATCAGAGTATTCGTTAGTACCCCCACTGGAACCGGCAGCGACCTCTAGGAGGCTGAAAGGCGCTGCCTCTAATTTTCCGCAGGATGTTTAACCTGTTTGTCATTCATGGCCTTAAGTGTTTGTTCCGTTTCATATTGGTGCTGGTTATGTGGTACAAATGCCGGTGTAGAGGGGTAAAATCCACTGGGTGCATTCACTTGTGAATAGAATACTTGAGAAGGCTGATGTCGCCCGATCTTTTGGTTGCCGGCAAAACCATTTCCTTGTGAAGGAAAGTTCGCATTTGGTGCCATTTGAAAATTGTTCCGCGGTCCTCTATTCTGTGAAAAGTTGTTCTTATGTTGTGCCGGGTGGCCTCCGCCTTGCCCATGCCACTTGCTATATTTCGACCTATAACTTTGATTGTACACTGGTCCATTTGAAAAATTACCACTAGTTTGTGGAGAATTTCCATACTGCTCAGGCGCAGAATTAAAGGGTGGGTTTCCATACTGATGTTGTACCTGGTGGTTGTAAATTGGGTGGTATCTCTGCTGATTACTGTAATTGGTTTTCTGCTTCCGTTTAAAGTTATTGCCGTTTGCGTTTTGATAACCGCTGGCAGGTTGGTAACAGCGGTCGCAGTAGCTCGCTCTCTCCTTGGGCGCATTGTTGTCCGCGTGCGATGCATTCTGCTGGCTGCCAGGGAAGAATTTGCCGCTGCCAACCTTGGAGCGCACATCCTCGCTAATTAAATCTAAGGGATCCAGCACAGAAAGGAATACATCCGTGTCTTCTTCGGACACATTTACTAATTTCTCTCTAATAGACACAGGGAGTTTGCTTTTGAGAATCATAATTACGTCCTTGGAAGAAATCGGAGAATCCCAGAATTTAATTTTTGCTAGATACTTCTCAAAGTATCGCCGGAGACTTCCACGCTTCTCATTGAAAATTTCCGCACCATACACCTCCTTCCTTAATCTTTGCTGTACCCCATTACTCCAAAATTTTGCCAAGAACATTTTCTCAAACTCTTCATAATTCCTACACGTGTCTACCATTTCCGTTCCCCATAATGCTGCATCACCAGAAATAAAGCCAGTGACGAACTGAATACGCTGTCTGTCTGTCCAGATCCTGGGAAATATGCCGGAAAAATTCTTTAGGAACACGATGGGGTGTATTTCTCGCTTCTGCGGATGAAAAACAGGAAAAGTGCGATGCCTAATCACACTTTCCTCTTGCATTAAACTCACGATTGTGGGCGGATCATTTAGTTTCCCTACTCGGGACTCAACAGGACTGTTGTTTTGCATGTAATCAGGCGGTGAACGATAAGGAGTTGACTGACATTCGTCACCGTCTAAAGAGTTGTTCCCTATAGTTTGCGTATGTGTGTGCGGATTTTCTACCCAGTATCTCAGCATTCTGACTTCGTCCACTACTTGCTGCTTCCACTCGGGAAGATCCCGTGTAAGTGTCCTCCGAATCTGTCCCAATTCAGAAACTACTGTGTCTCCCGACTTACCAGGAGCAGCTAAGATTTCATAAGTTACATCCTTGACAGTCTCCCTAAGCTCCTCCCTGACCTTCTTTTCGATAAAAATATCTTTACCCTTTATCCATTCACTGTAGTGTTCCGACAATGCCTCCGCGTGTGCTTTCACGGTGCTCTTAATCTGTTCTTCAATATTGATTGAGTCTATCTGCCTCGACAGATCCTCCACTACACCTTCAATGTCAGATACTGCATGTCTAACTGAGTTTATTTCTTTGGTAGCTGCCTGAATTTTTGTGTTTAATGTTCCAGATACTTCAGCTATTTCACTTTTCACCTGCTTCTGCATTTTCTGAATTTGATCACTGATCTTAGTTTGCACCTCACCCAAATGGGTATTTAATTCAGCCGTAATTTCTTTATGCAGATCTGTTTTGATTGTGCCTAGCTCTGTTTTTAATGATTCGCTTACAGCATCTAGTCGGGCGTTAACAGTCTCATTTTGTGTTTTTATAGTCTCATTTTGTTTTTTTTATATTCTCATTTACTGCGTCAAACTGTTGTTTCAGCATTTCCATTAACGCACCGAGGTCATTTGTAGCTGCAGCGGGACGAGTTTGGACTTCAGGGTCACTTTCCCCTGTTACAGACATGGTTAGTTCAGTTTCCACACGGGAACCTACCGTTCGCGATCGTAAAGGGTATGGAATACTATTAACGTCTTCACTCCCGTCTCCTGTTGTCACCTGTCTCTGTTTACTATCTGCCACTTTCGTCAGTAAATCAGGTGCTACGCAAGGCTTTCGTCGTTTGTCAGTGACGTGGTGACTCCGCTAAGAGCACCGCTCTCGCGTGAGCAACAAATGAAATTCTATCTGGCGAGAAGACAAGATGGAACCTAACCGTTTCAGACAAATGAATGAAGATGCTCTTCACTGCAAATTGCACACACTATCCTCCATGTTGAAAATGTAATACAGCTATACTAACAATGGGGAGAAATAATTTCTATTATCAGACTACGAATAATTTTATTTTGAAAGATAAAATAAAGCAGATTTTCTATAGCGGGAAGGAGATAGAAAGGATGTGGATCGACTTGGAAAAGCAACGTTGCTACTGAAGCACTACACTGCGTATGCAAAATTCTGACTTACTTTTTGATGGCTTGAATACCGCTATGTTGTCTCAGCAAATTCACGTCTCTTTTCTTTTCTTTTCTCTCGGTAATTAAACTGCGTTATTGACCGTTATTCTCACAGAGAGACGATGTGTACATGAAACGACAGAACATTTATTAACACAAGCACATAGAAAATTTTCCAAGAATTTGAACTAATTTTTGGTCATGTCCCTGTTCGGGCGCCAAGTGTGATGTTACAAAATAGAAGTGATGTTGTTATTCAATGGAAAGTTGGAAATTAAGATTTAGCTTACTGTTTTATCAATCACAATTGGCGTAAGAATCATGGATTGACCATTGTCATAAAATATTGCATTATGAGATGTGATTAGTTTTTACTTGCAGTTTCGCGTGGCTTGAGGCAGTCACAACTAGCGTGCCATGGATTAAGAAATCGCATTATCGTCTTTCTAATTACTTCATGATCGTAGATACGATCATACACGGTTGTGAAGTTATTGTTATGACAAAACAATTTCCTAAGGGACCAGAAAGTTCTTAAGGGCGCAAATACAACTGTAACATCACACAAAAGGGAAATTCGATATTAAAGCTGATGCAAGAAGACGATAAAACAGTTTTCTTTTTATCAATGTAACATGCACATTAGACTGCTGATCTTGGTGTCTGTAATATTAGCAAAATGCATAATTAAAATGAAAATAATACTGAGGAGATAATAGGAATGAGCACTGCAAAATGATTCAGTATTCCCAGAACAAATATTTATTATAAACTAAAACATATATCGTACCTTAAGCTTAATACTACAATGACGGTAGATTTTTTTGTCCATATCATGTCCATTGAGCCCTCTTTTATATAGCCATTGTCCTCTTCAGTCGCTCGTGCTTCGTCACGGTAAGTTACAACAGTTCTTCTTCCTACACTTCACTCAAAACTTAGACAGAACACGTTTTTATTTATTTAGTAAAAATAATTAGATCAGACCGCCACAAATCTGCGTCCGTCTTACTCGAGAAAAACAGTAAAAGTCTTTTTAGCGCTCAAGGCTTCATTTGAAACTTCCTGCAGGAGAGCTTCTGTAAAGTTTGGAAGGTAGGAGACGAGGTACTGGCAGAAGTAAAGCTGTGAGTACCGGGCGTGAGTCGTGCTTCGGTAGCTCAGTTGGTAGAGCACTTGCCCGCGAAAGGCAAAGGTCCCGAGTTCGAGTCTCGGTCGGGCACACAGTTTTAATCTGCCAGGAAGTTTCAAATCAGAGCACACTCCGCTGCAGAGTGTAAATCTCATTCATGGCTTCATTTGTTCTCCAGCGAACAAAAAAGTGAAGGATCGCATATCCATCCGTACTTTTATGTTTATATTGCCGCCCAAAGCGACGAATTACATTATCTAGAAAATTCCACCGTCGCCATGCGACGCCTTATTATATATTAATCATTCTTTATAAACAAGTATTTGCCTTCTGGCTGAATTTGCTGTTTCAATTAAGCCGAAAATAGCGAAGATCACACCTTGGACCTTCATATTGACGATGAAACACAGAAATTGCATCGGAATTAAATACAAAAGGCACAATGCCGACTTAAGTACAAGAAGACTGACTCTTCTTACTGTCTATGATTAGAACCATTCCTGTGACACTAGTTATAGATTCCGATGCTTCATTTCAAATTTACTGTATCCCTCTGACCTTCGTATTGACGATGAAACACAGAAAATGCATCGGAATTAATTACAAAAAGCACAATTCCGACTTAAGTACATGTAGACTGACTCTTCCTACTGTGAATGTTTTGAACCATTCCTGTGACATAAGTTATAGATACCGATGCTTCACTTCAGGTTTACTGTATCCCTCTGACCTTCTTATTGACGATGAAACACAGAAATTGCATCGGAATTATACAAAAGGCACAATACCGACATAAGTACAAGGAGACTGGCTCTTCTTACTGACTATGATTTGAACCATTCCCGTGATACTAGTTATAGATTCCGATGCTTCACATCAGGTTTACTGTATCCCTCTGACCTTCTTATTGACGATGAAACACAGAAATTGCATCGGAATTAAATAGAAAAGGCCCAATGCCGACTTAAGTACATGTAGACTGACTCTTCCTACTGTGAATGTTTTGAACCATTCCTGTGACACATGTTATAGATTCCGATGCTTAACTTCAGGATTACTGTATCCCTTGGACCTTCTTATTGACGATGAAACACAGAGGTTGCATCGGAATTAAATACAAAAAGCACAATGCCGACTTAAGTACAAGAAGACTGACTCTTCTTACTGTTTATGTTTTGAACCATTCCTGTGACACTAGTTATAGATTCCGATGCTTCAATTCAGGTCTACTGTATCCCTTGGACCTTCTTATTGACGATGAAACACAGAAATTGCATCGGAATTAAATACAAAATGCACAATGGCGACTTAAGTACAAGAAGACTGACTCTTCTTACTGACTATGTTTTGAACCATTCCCGTGACACTAGTTATAGATTCCGATGCTTCACAACAGGTTTACTGTATCCCTCTGACCTTCTTATTGACGATGAAACACAGAAATTGCATCGGAATTAAATACAAAAGGCCCAATGCCGACTTAAGTACATGTAGACTGACTCTTCCTACTGTGAATGATTTGAACCATTCCTGTGACACATGTTATAGATTCCGATGCTTCACTTCAGGTTTACTGTATCCCTTGGACCTTCTTATTGTCGATGAAACACAGAAATTGCATCGGAAATAAATCCAAAAGGCACAATGCCGACTTAACTACAAGAAGACTGACTCTTCTTACTGACTATGCCTTGAACCATTATTGTGACACTAGTTATAGATTCCGATGCTTAACTTCAGGATAACTGTATCCCTCTGACCTTCTTAGTGACGATGAAACACAGAAATTGCATCGGAATAAAATACAAAAAGCACATTGCCAACTTAAGTACAAGAATACTGACTCATCTTACTGTCTATGTTTTGAACCGTTTCTGTGACACTAGTTATAGTTTCCGGTGCTTCACTCCAGGTTTACTGTATCCCTTGGACCTTCTTATTGACGATGAGACACAGAAATTGCATCGGAATTAAATACAAAAGGCACAATGCCGACATAAGTACAAGAAGACTGACTCTTCCTACTGACTATGTTTGAACCATTCCTGTGACACTAGTTATAGATTCCGATGCTTCACTTCAGGTTTACTGTATCCCTCTGACCTTCTTATTGACGATGAAACACAGAAATTGCGTCGGAAATAAATACAAAAGGCACAATGCCGAATTAAGTACAAGAAGACTGACTCTTCTTACTGTCTATGCTTTGAACAATTCCTGTGACACTAGTTATAGACTCCGATGCATCACTTCAGGTTTACTGTATCCCTTGCACCTTCTTATTGACGATAAAACACAGAAATTGCATCGGAATTAAATACAAAAGGCACAATGACGACTTAAGTAAAAGAGGTCTGACTCTTCTTACTGTCTATGATTTAAACCATTCCTGTGACCCTAGTTATAGATTCCGATGCTTCACTCCAGGTTTACTGTATCCCTTGGACCTTCTTCTTGACGATGAAACATAGACATTGCATCAGAATTAAATAGAAAATGCACAATGATGACTTAAGTACAAGAAGACTGACTCTTCTTACTGACTATGGTTTAAACCGTTCCTGTGACACTAGTTATAGATTCCGATGCTACACTTCAGGTTTACTGTATCCCTTGGACCTTCTTATTTACGATGAAACACAGATAATGCATCGAAATTAAATAGAAAAGGCACAATGCCGACTTAAGTACAAGAATACTGACTCATCATACTGTCTATGCTTTGAACTGTTCCTGTGACATTGGTTATAGATTCCGATGCTTCATTTTAGGTTTACTGTATCCCTTGGACCTTCGTGTTGACGATGAAACACAGAAATTGCATCGGAAATAAATACAAAAGCCACAATGCCGACTTAAGTACAAGAAGACAGACCCTTCTTACTGACTATGTTTTGAACAATTGATGAGACTCTAGTTATCGATCCGATGGATCACTTCAAGTTTACTGTATCCCTCTGACCTTCTTGTTGACGATGAAACACAGAAATTCAATCGGAATTAAATACAAAAGGCACAATGCCGAGTTAAGTTGAAGAAGACTGACTCTTCTTACTGTCTATGTTTTGAACCATTCCTGTGACAATAGTTATAAACTGTAATACATCACTCCAGGTTTACTGAATCCCTTGGAACTTCTTATTGTCGATGAAACACAGACATTTCATCGGAATTAAATACAAAAGGCACAATGCCGACTTAAGTACAAGAAGACTGACTCTTCTTACTGTCTATGTTTTGAACCATCCCTGTAACACTAGTTATAGATTCCGATGCTTCATTCCAGGTTTACCGTATACCTTGGTCCTTCTTATTGACGATAAAACACAGAAATTGCATCGGAATTAAATACAAAAGCCACACTGGAGGATCAAGTACAAGAAGACTGACTCTTCTTACTGTCTATGATTTGAACCATTCCTGTGACACTAGTTATAGATTCCGATGCTTCACTCCAGGTTTACTGTATCCCTTGGACCTTCTTATTGACGATGAAACACAGAAATTGCATCAGAATTAAATAGAAAAGGCACAATGACGACATAAGTAGAAGAAGACTGACGCTTCTTACTGACTATGTTTGAATCATTCCTGTGACACTAGTTACAGATTCCGATGCTTCACTTCACGTTTACTGTATCGCTTGGACCTTCTTATTGACGATGAAACACAGATATTGCATCGGAATTAAATAGAAAAGCACAATGCCGACTTAAGTACAAGAAGACTGACTCTTCTCACTGTTTATGTTTTGAACCATTGATGTGACACTAGTTATAGATTCCGATGCTTCACTTCAGGTTTACTGTATCCCTCTGACCCTCCTATTGACGATGATACACAGATATTGCATCCGAGTTAAATACAAAAGGCACAATGCCGACTTATGTACAAGAAGACTGACTCTTCCTACTGTCTATCTTTTTAACCATTCCTGTGACACTAGTTATAGATTCCGATGCTTCACTTCAGGTTTACAGTATCCCTCTGACATTCTTGTTGACGATGAGACACAGAAATTGCATAGGAATTAAATACAAAAAGCACAATGCCGACTTAAGTACTTAAAGACTGACTCTTCTTACTGACTACGTTTTGAACCATTCCTGAGACACTAGTTATAGATTCCGATGCTTTGCATCAGGTTTACTGTATCCCTCTGACCTTCTTATTGACGATGATCACCGAAATTGCATCGGAATCAAGTACAAAAGGCCCAATGCCGACTTAAGTATATGTAGACTGACTCTTCCTACTGTGAATGTTTTGAACCATTACTGTGACACATGTTATAGATTCCGATGCTTAACTTCAGGTTTACTGTATCCCTTGGACCTTCTTATTGACGATGAAACACAGAAATTATATCGGAATTTAATACAAAAGGCACAATGCCGACTTAACTACAAGAACACTAACTCTTCTTGCTAACTATGCCTTGAACCATTCCTGTGACACTAGTTACAGATTCCGATGCTTCACTTCAGGTTTACTGTATCGCTTGGACCTTCTTATTGACGATGAAACACAGATATTGCATCGGAATTAAATGGAAAAGCACAATGCCGACTTAAGTACAAGAGGTCTGATTCTTCTCACTGTTTATGTTTTGAACCATTCCTGTGACACTAGTTATAGATTCCGATGCTTCACTTCAGGTTTTTTGTATCCCTCTGACCTTCATATTGACGATGAAACACAGAAATTGCATCCGAATTAAATACAAAAAGCACAATGCCGAGTTAAGTACAAGAAGACTGACTCTTCCTACTGTCTATGTTTTGAACCATTCCTGTGCCACTAGTTATAGATTCCGATGCTTCACTTCAGGTTTACAGTATCCCTCTGACCCTCTTATTGACGATGAAACACAGAAATTGCATCGGAATTAAATACAAAAAGCACAATGCCGACTTAAGTACAAGAAGACTGACTCTTCTAACTGACTATGATTTGAACCATTCCTGTGACACTAGTTATAGATTCCGATGCTTTACATCAGGTTTACTGTATCCCTTGGACCTTCTTATTGACGATGAAACACAGAAATTGCATCGGAATTAAATACAAAAGGCACAATGCCGACTTAACTACAAGAACACTGACTCTTCTTACTGACTATGCCTTGAACCATTCCTGTGACACTAGTTATAGATTCCGATGCTTAACTTCAGGATTACTGTATTCCTCTGACTTTCTTAGTGACGATGCAACACAGAAATTGCATCGGAATTAAATACAAAAAGCACATTGCCGACTTAAGTACAAGAAGACTGACTCTTCTTACTGATTATGATTTAAACCATTCCTGTGTCACTATTTATAGATTCCGATGCTTCACTTCAGGTTCACTGTATGCCTCTGACCTTCTTATTGACGATGAAACACAGAAATTGCATCGGAAGTAAATGCAAAAGGCCAATGCCGAATTAAGTACAAGAAGACTGACTCTTCTTACTGTCGATGCTTTGAACCATTCCTGTGACACTAGTTATTGACTCCGATGCTTCACTTCAGGTTTACTCTATCCGTTGGACCTTCTCATTGACGATGAAACACAGAAATTGCGTTGGAATTAAATACAAACGGCACAATGACGACTTAAGTAAAAGAGGTCTGACTCTTCTTACTGTCTATGTTTGAACCATTCCTGTGACACTAGTTATGGATTCCGATGCTTCAGTTCAGGTTTACTGTATCCTTTAAACCTTCTTATTGACGATGAAACACAGAAATTGCATCGGAATTTAATACAAAAGGCACAATGCCGACTTAAGTACAAGAAGACTGACTCTTCTTACTGTCTATGTTTTGAAGCATTCCTGTGACTCTAGTTATAGATTCCGATGCTTCACTTCAGGTTTACTGTATCTCTCTGACCTTCTTATTGACGATGAAACACAGAAATTGCATCGGAATTAAATACAAAAGGCACAATGCCGACTTAAGTACAAGAAGACTGACTCTTCTAACTGTCTATGTTTTGAACCATTCCTGTGACACTAGTTATAGATTCCGATGCTTCGATTCAAGTCTACTGTATCCCTTGGACCTTCTTATTGACGATGAACACAGAAATTGCATCGGAATTAAATACAAAATGCACAATGCCGACTTATGTACAAGATGACTGACCCTTCTTACTGTCTATGTTTAAAACCATTCCTGAGACACTAGTTATAGATATCGATGCTTCACTTCAGGTTTACTGTATCCCTTGGACCTTCTTATTGACGATGAAACACAGAAATTGCATCGGAATTAAATATAAAATCACAATACCGACTTAAGTACAAGTAGACTGACTCTTCTTACTGTCTATATTTTGAACCATTCCTGTGACACTAGTTATAGATTCCGATGCTTCAATTCAGGTCTACTGTATCCCTTGGACCTTCTTATTGACGATGAAACAGAGAAATTGCATAGGAATTAAATCCAAAAAGCACGATGCCGACTTATGTACAAGAAGACTGACTCTTCTTACTGACTATGTTTTGAACCATTCCCGTGACACTAGTTACAGATTCCGATGCTTCACATCAGGTTTACTGTATCCCTCTAACCTTCTAATTGACGATGAAACACAGAAATTGCATCGGAATTATATACAAAAAGGACATTGCCGACTTAAGTACAAGAATACTGACTCAACTTACTGTCTATGTTTTGAACCGTTTCCTGTGACACATGTTATAGATTCCGATGCTTCACTTCAGGTTTACTGTACCCCTTGGACCTTCTTATTGTCGATGAAACACAGAAATTGCATCGGAATTAAATCCAATAGGCACAATGCCGACTTAACTACAAGAAGACTGACTCTTCTGACTGACTATGCCTTGAACCATTATTGTGACACTAGTTATAGTTTCCGATGCTTAACTTCAGGATAACTGTATCCCTCTGACCTTCTTAGTGACGATGAAACACAGAAATTGCATCGGAATTAAATACAAAAGACACATTGCCGACTTACGTACAAGAATACTGACTCATCTCACTGTCTATGTTTTGAACCGTTTCTGTGACACCAGTTATAGTTTCCGATGCTTCACTCCAGGTTTACTGTATCCCTTGGACCTTCTTATTGACGATGAGACACAGAAATTGCATCGGATTTAAATACAAAAGGCACAATTCGGACTTAAGTACAAGAAGACTGACTCTTCCTACTGACTATGTTTGAACCATTCCTGTGACACTAGTTATAGATTCCGATGCTTCACTTCAGGTTTACTGTATCCCTCTGACCTTCTTATTGACGATGAAACACAGAAATTGCATCGGAATTAAATACAAAAGGCACAAAGCCGAATTAAGTACAAGAAGACTGACTCTTCTCACTGTCTATGCTTTGAACCATTCCTGTGACACTAGTTATAGACTCCGATGCATCACTTCAGGTTTACTGTATCCCTTGGACCTTCTTATTGACTATAAAACACAGAAATTGCATCGCAATTAAATACAAAAGGCACAATGACGACTTAAGTAAAAGAGGTCTGACTCTTTTTACTGTCTATGTTTTAAACCATTCCTGTGACACTAGTTATAGATTCCGATGCTTCACTTCAGGTTTACTATATCCCTTGGACCTTCTTATTGACGATGAAATACAGATATTGCATCGGAATTAAATAGAAAAGGCACAATGCCGACTTAAGTACAAGAATACTGACTCATCTTACTGTCTATGCTTTGAACTGTCCCAGTGACATTAGTTATAGATTCCGATGCTTCACTCCACGTTTACTGTATCCCTCGGACCTTCTTATAGACGATGAAACACAGAAATTGCATCAGAAATAAATACAAAAGGCACTAAGCCGACTTAAGTACAAGAAGACTGACCCTACTTACTGACTATGTTTTGAACCATTCCTGAGACTCTAGTTATCGATTCCGATGCTTCACTTCAAGTTTACTGTATCCCTCTGACCTTCTTATTGACGATGAAACACAGAAATTCCATCGGAATTAAATACAAAAGGCACAATGCCGAGTTAAGTAGAAGAAGTCTGACTCTTCTTACTGTCTATGTTTTGAACCATTCCTGTGACAATAGTTAAAAACTCCAATACTTAACTCCAGGTTTACTGAATCCCTTAGAACTTCTTATTGTCGATGAAACACAGATATTTCATCTGAATTAAATACAAAAGGCACAATGCCGACTTAAGTACAAGAAGACTGACTCTTCTTACTCTCTATGTTTTGAACCATCCGTGGGACACTAGTTATAGATTCCGATGCTTCACTCCATGTTTACTGTATCCCTCTGACCTTCTTATTGACGATGAAACACAGAAATTGCATAGGAATTAAATACAAAAAGCACAATGCCGACTTAAGTACTTGACGACTGACTCTTCTTACTGACTATGTTTTGAACCATTCCTGTGACACTAGTTATAGATTCTGATGCTTTGCATCAGGTTTACTGTATCCCTCTGACCTTCTTATTGACGAAGAATCACCGAAATTGCAAAAGGCCCAATGTCGACTTAAGTACATGTAGACTGACTCTTCTTACTGTGAATGTTTTGAACCATTCCTGTGACACATGTTATAGATTCCGATGCTTAACTTCAGGTTTACTGTATCCCTTGGCCCTTCTTATTGACGATGAAACACAGAATTTGCATCGGAATTAAATACAAAAGGCACAATACCGACTTAACTACAAGAACACTGACTCTCCTTACTAACTATGTTTTGAACCACTTCTGTGACACTAGTTATAGATTCCGATGCTTCACTTCAGGTTTGCTGTATCGCTTGGACCTTCTTATTGACGATGAAACACAGATATTGCATCGGAATTAAATACAAAAAGCACATTGCCGACTTAAGTACAAGAATACTGACTCATCTTACTTTCTATGCTTTGAACCGTTTCTGTGACACCAGTTATAGTTTCCGATGCTTCACTCCAGGTTTACTGTATCCCTTGGACCTTCTTATTGACGATGAGACACAGAAATTGCATCGGAATTAAATACAAAAGGCACAATTCCGACTTAAGTACAAGAAGACTGACTCTTCCTACTGACTATGTTTGAACCATTCCTGTGACACTAGTTATAGATTCCGATGCTTCACTTCAGGTTAACTGTATCCCTCTGACCTTCTTATTGACGATGAAACACAGAAATTGCATCGGAATTAAATACAAAAGGCACAATGCCGAATTAAGTACAAGAGGACTGACTCTTCTCACTGTCTATGCTTTGAACCATTCCTGTGACACTAGTTATAGACTCCGATGCATCACTTCAGGTTTACTGTATCCCTTGGACCTTCTTATTGACTATAAAACACAGAAATTGCATCGCAATTAAATACAAAAGGCACAATGACGACTTAAGTAAAAGAGGTCTGACTCTTTTTACTGTCTATGTTTTAAACCATTCCTGTGACACTAGTTATAGATTCCGATGCTTCACTTCAGGTTTACTGTATCCCTTGGACCTTCTTATTGACGATGAAACACAGATATTGCATCGGAATTAAATAGAAAAGGCACAATGCCGACTTAAGTACAAGAATACTGACTCATCTTACTGTCTATGCTTTGAACTGTCCCAGTGACATTAGTTATAGATTCCGATGCTTCACTCCACGTTTGCTGTATCCCTTGGACCTTCTTATAGACGATGAAACGCAGAAATTGCATCAGAAATAAATACAAAAGGCACAATGCCGACTTAAGTACAAGAAGACTGACCCTACTTACTGACTATGTTTTGAACCATTCCTGAGACTCTAGTTATCGATTCCGATGCATCACTTCAAGTTTACTGTATCCCTCTGACCTTCTTATTGACGATGAAACACAGAAATTCCATCGGAATTAAATACAAAAGGCACAATGCCGAGTTAAGTAGAAGAAGTCTGACTCTTCTTACTGTCTATGTTTTGAACCATTCCTGTGACAATAGTTATAAACTCCAATACTTAACTCCAGGTTTACTGAATTCCTTGGAACATCTTATTGTCGATGAAACACAGATATATCATCTGAATCAAATACAAAAGGCACAATGCCGACTTAAGTACAAGAAGACTGACTCTTCTTACTCTCTATGTTTTGAACCATCCATGGGACACTAGTTATAGATTCCGATGCTTCACTCCATGTTTACTGTATCCCTCTGACCTTCTTATTGACGATGAAACACAGAAATTGCATAGGAATTAAATACAAAACGCACAATGCCGACTTAAGTACTTGAAGACTGACTCTTCTTACTGACTATGTTTTGAACCATTCCTGTGACACTAGTTATAGATTCCGATGCCTTAATGCAGGTCTACTGTATCCGTTGGACCTTCTTATTGACGATGAAACACAGAAATTGCATCGGAATTAAATACAAAAGGCACAATGCCGAATTAAGTAATGGAAGACTGACTCTTCTTACTGTCTATGTTTGGAACCATTCGTGTGACACTAGTTATAGACTCCGATGCTTCACTCCAGGTTTACTGTATCCCTCTGACCTTCTCATTGACGATGAAACACAGAAATTGTATCGGAAATAAATACAAAATGCATAATGCCGACTTAAGTACAAGTAGACAGACCCTTCTTACTGACTATGTTTTGAACCATTCATGTGACTCTAGTTATCGATTCCGATGCTTCACTTCAGGTTTACTGTATCCCTCTGACCTTCTTATTGACGATGAAACACAGAAATTGCATCGGAATTAAATACAAAAGGCACAATGCCGAATTAAGTACAAGAAGACTGACTCTTCTTACCTTCTATGTTTTGAACCATTCCTGTGACACTAGTTATAGACTCCAATACTTCACTCCAGGTTTACTGTATCCCTTGCACCTTCTTATTGACAATGAAACACAGATATTTCATCGGACTTAAATACAAAAGGCACAATGCCGACTTAAGTACAAGAAGACTGACTCTTCCTACTGTCTCTGCTTTGAACCATCCCTGTGACACTAGTTATAGATTCCGATGCTTCACTCCAGGTTTGCTGTATAACTTGGTCCTTCTTATTGACGATGAAACACAGAAATTGCATCGGAATTAAACACAAAAGGCACAATGCCGACTTAAGTACAAGAATACTGTCTCTCTTTACTTTCTATGTTTTGAACCGTCCCTGTGACACTAGTTATAGATTCCGATGCTTCACTCCAGGTTTACTGTATCCCTTAGTGATGTTGTAATTCAATGGAAAGTTGGAAATTAAGATTTAGCTTACTGTTTTATCAATCACAATTGGCGTAAAAATCATGGATTGACCATTGTCATAAAATATTGCATTATGAGATGTGATTAGTTTTTACTTGCAGTTTCGCGTGGCTTGAGGCAGTCACAACTAGCGTGCCATGGATTAAGAAATCGCATTATCGTCTTTCTAATTACTTCATGATCGTAGATACGATCATACCCAGTTGTGAAGTTATTGTTATGACAAAACAATTTCCTAAGGGACCAGAAAGTTCTTAAGGGCGCAAAAACAACTGTAACATCACACAAAAGGGAAATTCGATATTAAAGCTGATGCAAGAAGACAATAAAACAGTTTTCTTTTTATCAATGTAACATGCACATTAGACTGCTGATCTTGGTGTCTGTAATATTAGCAAAATGCATAATTAAAATGAAAATGATACTGAGGAGATAATAGGAATGAGAACTGCAAAATGATTCAGTATTCCCAGAACAAATATTTACTATAAACTAAAACATATATCGTACCTTAAGCTTAATACAACAATGACGGTAGATTTTTTTGTCCATATCATGTCCATTGAGCGCTCTTTTATACAGGGTGTTTCAAAAAGAAAGAGCAGATTTCAAACATTTATTTCTCAAAAACTACAAATGATAGAAACACAATTCCAACGGTCCTTCACTCAATATGAGTACCAAATGTTACACAACAAATATCAAAACTGTACCTCAATATGAGCACCATTTGTTACACGACAAATATCAAACCGGTATCTCATTTCTTGCCACACACGACGCAACTGGTCTTTAGTTACCGAATTCACGGCCGCAACAATTCGATGTCGTACCTCTTGAAGAGTAGCGGGCATAGGTGGGACATAAACACAGTCCTTTATGTACCCCCACAAATAAAAATCGCAGGGAGTAAGGTCTGGTGACCTGGGAGGCCACAGACGATGACATTGATCTTGTGCTCCTGCTCTTCCAATCCACCGTCCTGGAATGGTGTTATTTAGGTACCGTCGTACAGGTTCAGAGAAGTGTGGTGGGGCGCCATCTTGCATGAAGATGAAGTGATTTGAATCTTCCTGAAGTTGAGGAAATAGCCAGTTTTCTAACATGTCCAGGTAAATGGTTCCTGTGATAGTTTTCTCCATGAAAAAGAAAGGTCCATAAACTTTGTTTACCGAAATTGCACAAAAGACGTTAACCTTTGGTGAGTCTCTTTCATGTTGAATAACGTCCCTCGGAGTTTCACTCGCCCAAATTCGTACGTTATGCCGATTAACTTTACCAGAAATGTGAAACGTTGATTCATCTGAAAAAATTAATCGTTCGGCAAAATTGTCCTCTTCCATGTCCTGTAGAATTGCAGTTGAAAATTCGAACCTTTTGTTGTGGTCGTCAGGACGCAATGCTTGCAATAACTGCAGTTTGTACGGCTTCATGTGCAGACGGTTACTCAGAACGCGCCATACCGTTGTTTTAGACATGTTTAGTTCGTGACTTGCCCGTGTCGTGGATTTTCTAGGGCTCCTTTCGTAAGCTGCACGGACACGCTCGACATTTTCATCCGATGTGCGTGGACGACCCGTGCTTTTTCGCTTGCAGATGCAACCATCTTCTACGAATCTGTGATGCCACTCATAAATTTGCTTATGACGAGGCGGCTGTTTGTTGAATTGACGGCGGAATGCACGTTGCACACCAACAATGGACTCTAACTTTGCAAATTGCAGCACACAAAATGATCGTTCCTGTGGTGTCGTCGCCATTTTCCTACAAACAAACGCCAGCGCCACTGCGGATTTGCATGGAACTTCTGCGCGGACCATTGAAAAACTTTGAACCTTTCTCTGACAAGAAACGTTTGAATTGTGTTTCTATCATTTGTAGTTTTTGAGAAATAAATGTTTGAAATCTGCTCTTTCTTTTTGAAACGCCCTGTATAGCCATTGTCCTCTTGAGTCGCTCGTGCTTCGTCACGGTAAGTTACAACAGTTCTTCTTCCTACACTTCACTCAAAACTTAGACGGAACACGTTTTTATATATTTAGTAAAAATAATTAGATCAGACCGCCACAAATCTGCGTCCGTCTTACTCGAGAAAAACAGTAAAAGTCTTTTTAGCGCTCAAGGCTTCATTTGTTCTCCAGCGAACAAAATAGTGAAGGGTCGCATATCCATCCGTACTTTTCTGTTTATATTGCCGCCCAAAGACGACGAATTACATTATCTAGAAAATTCCACCGTCGCCATGCGACGCCTTATTATATATTAATCATTCTTTATAAACAAGTATTTGCCTTCTGGCTGAATTTGCTGTTTTAATTAAGCAAAAAATAGCGAATATCACATTGCCTCCCATGAGGAGAGAGGGAATGCCGAAGGATTACCTCGATCCTCATGTCCTCATGAGATATTCGTGATTTTTGGTGTGACATTTACATAACGTTACTGGCGTACTAAGTACATAAATTGAAATCACATTTATAAACATATATCATATATTTATCATTTTTCGAAATAAAGTTTTTCATTCTTTGTTCATCAGTCACTTCATTCCATAATACCAAGACTGACATTTATGTGCATTTTTAAGTTTGGTCCTTATTTGCTTATAACAGTAAGTGAACGTTCATTTCGCTCTTCAGGGGATAGAATTCAGAAATTACTTTCTCTTGAGCTTAACAACTAATACATGAGTACAGTGAGTGCTTATTTTCACTAAACTAGAGTGGACAATGTTCGAGCATCTGTTGACTCATTGTGGTTCAATTACAGTTTAATAACGTAGCACTACACTTCGTGATGCTTTCACTTTCTGTGTTAGCTGTCTACGGCGTTCATCATGCAGTACATCTGTCCTTTCCACTGTGGTGCCAGGAATCCAAGTGGCTTCCCGGGTTTTTATTTACAATATGAAACAGAAGAAGTGGAAAATTATTAGTATGACTTACAAGCTACTGGATACATTTGTTAAGGATCGGGACTGGTCTGGAGTTTAGGGTCTTCCTATAGTGACAATTCATTTTCTTTGTCCATCAAGAGACAGGATTATAATTCATTTTAGCAGTGTTCAGGAGTGCCGGTATTAATGGCTTTAAGGCCTGAGTAATCTAACAATCTACTTCTCACTCATCTTAACTTCAACTCAAGAAAATTGCTTAATTTACATATGAAAATGTAGTCACTCAAGTGTACAAATGTCTTTCCTCCAGTATGTACGATTGAAGTCATGGCGGTTAGCAGTTTAAAGTTTGGATTGTTTCGTCACCCACACGTCAGCCACTCACAGCGGCTGCACAGTGTTGCGTGAGCTCCAATACTTAGTATCCGTTCGCGCTCAGGCTGTAACAGAGCTGCTGGTCGTCGATTGCTCCCTTTTTTTTTTTTTTTGTGAACTTCGTATCACACGAGTGCATCGATACAAACACCTCGCGCGCGTTTCCCATCGGAGGAGCCGGACACTGAAATTGCCTCCATACTTCTGTCAACTGCCTCCCACGAGGCTCACAGGTAAGTGACGACGAATGTTTTAGCTGTCGCTGCACTTAGAACAACACTGAACTTTGCGTTGCACCTGTTGTCGTAGCCTTGACTTCCTTTTTTACACTTGAAGTACAACACTACCACTAGTATACAGTGAACAGTTATTTTTATTATGCACGTCACACTTAAGTGTGCATCTTCACACAGCATTCGTGCTTAGTTCCTTCGCCGATGGAGTTCATTTACAAAACAATCCATTTTGCACGTTTCCTCCACTGGTATAGAAAGACTTATATTCTACAATTTACAAAATATCACTTACGAGCTAATATTTACAATTATGGTCACTCCTTTTGTTAAGTCCAGTGAACAACTGCTTTATAAATGGACTCTTTATATCTCAAGATTTGCTTTCACTAGTGAACCTAAAAATATTCTTTCAAACTTTCTTTTAAGTGCTCATCTCCTCATTATGAAAACTACAGGTTTCGCAACACTCGTTGCATTTATTCTTTAGTGGACCCAAGATCATTTTCTACTGCCACGCAGCATATCTACTACTTAACGAGTACACATTTAACGCTGAATCTTTTTTTTTCTTTTTGTGCTTTCCTTTGTGCTTGCCAAATTTTTTTTATATTTGAGGGCAGACTGGATAACAATAGTTCTCCCTCTTCGCTTCATGTACTCAGCAATTGTTCTCTGTTAAAAAAAATAGGGTAACGCGTGTCTACTATTTTTTTGCATGAATGGAATTACCGACAGTTCACTGGGTTTACGCAACCGGTCCATAACAAACATTACCAAAGCTAGCGAAGTTCATCACGCTACGTGTCTCATTTCTCATAAGCACTGCTTTGCTTCGAAGCACACGTGCCTTTTACAAGTCGACCCTTGGTCTGGGTTAATGAACCAGGATCAAAAGGAACGGGCACAAGGAAAATGGATTTCATAAGAGGGGTGTCTTAGGAGACATTTTTGCAATAAAATCTGCATGTAAATAAAATTATCTTAATAAACATAGGCACATATATAAACTTCAACCTCCTTCCTTACAGCATGCTTTGCTACTTCTACGTCTTACTCAGGTTATAGTCAATATTAAGTTTAAATATCACTGCATTGCTTGTTCTTTAGATTAGCCTTCAATTAGGGTATTGAATGGTCGCTAGATTACTCTACAGATCTTCTGAAGATCTTTACTTGGACTTATTTATGATACAGGTGGCTTGCTGTGTGGTTATTTAGTACCTCGATTCTACTGAAATCAATTCGTCAGCTAACATTCCTCATATACTCTTTACCTTGGGCTCAGATCACAGGGAAATAGTTTACTTTCATAGCAATTAGTGGCCTCGTGGAGTACTTACGCTACATTATTGATGCTTCATGGTTTGCCTCTATTTGTACTGTATTTCACCTAACTTAGTTTACTACAGCTTATTGTCTCCTTGCGTGAACACATGTGGGTTACCACTTGCTTTTCCATTTAACAGCACGCTTTAACTGAACTTTAAGCTATTTCTTCTACTCCTGTCCACTGTCTGGACTGTTTGAACATGTACCCTTTTTTTTAAGCAGGTAATTTGGGCTTTTACTACAGAACATCAAGTACTTACATTACTAAAAATAAATCTATAAATATTCTTGTACCTTGAGAGAAGTGCTTATTTACGCATCCTCCCCATTTCTCACCTTTACATATTTTATTTAGCTCCGGGCAATCACCTCGCAAGCACTTTTTTTTTCTTAATACTAACTTAAAATTAAATTGAAATTCTTGGTGCAACCCCTATTTCCTGCTTCAGCTTGTTGAAGAAATATCAGTTCAATGTCCATCACTATAAACAATTTTTCCATACATAGCATTTAATACTTAAAGTTTACATGTAGTAGCCGTTACCATGTAGTCAGTGCGCTGTTCAACACAATACTTATCATTAACAGTTCACACAAGGAAATTTCCAGTACGCAAGAGGTAAGAAACAAAAACAGATGCTATCTGCAGTTGAGGCTGTGTCTGTAAACTAACTCTCTGTTTCAATGGACCAATCGCTTCCGATATGGAGGAGCCCTGAATCGGCAATGATAAAACTTTTGAAACAGAGGACACCTGTCTGAAGAGACATGATGACATCACATTGATGTTTGCTCCTGTATCAACAACTGCTGTGACAGGAATGTTAGTAATAGAAATCTTAATCGAAGCCTGGACCTGTTCATCATAAATGTCATTAATGTCTTGAGCTTCTAGGTCAGGTGCAAGGTCATCTCGTAAGTCGGTCTCATGGTCGTACCGTATCGCATTAACATACTCAGAATCAGAGTATTCGTTAGTACCCCCACTGGAACCGGCAGCGACCTCTAGGAGGCTGAAAGGCGCTGCCTCTAATTTTCCGCAGGATGTTTAACCTGTTTGTCATTCATGGCCTTAAGTGTTTGTTCCGTTTCATATTGGTGCTGGTTATGTGGTACAAATGCCGGTGTAGAGGGGTAAAATCCACTGGGTGCATTCACTTGTGAATAGAATACTTGAGAAGGCTGATGTCGCCCGATCTTTTGGTTGCCGGCAAAACCATTTCCTTGTGAAGGAAAGTTCGCATTTGGTGCCATTTGAAAATTGTTCCGCGGTCCTCTATTCTGTGAAAAGTTGTTCTTATGTTGTGCCGGGTGGCCTCCGCCTTGCCCATGCCACTTGCTATATTTCGACCTATAACTTTGATTGTACACTGGTCCATTTGAAAAATTACCACTAGTTTGTGGAGAATTTCCATACTGCTCAGGCGCAGAATTAAAGGGTGGGTTTCCATACTGATGTTGTACCTGGTGGTTGTAAATTGGGTGGTATCTCTGCTGATTACTGTAATTGGTTTTCTGCTTCCGTTTAAAGTTATTGCCGTTTGCGTTTTGATAACCGCTGGCAGGTTGGTAACAGCGGTCGCAGTAGCTCGCTCTCTCCTTGGGCGCATTGTTGTCCGCGTGCGATGCATTCTGCTGGCTGCCAGGGAAGAATTTGCCGCTGCCAACCTTGGAGCGCACATCCTCGCTAATTAAATCTAAGGGATCCAGCACAGAAAGGAATACATCCGTGTCTTCTTCGGACACATTTACTAATTTCTCTCTAATAGACACAGGGAGTTTGCTTTTGAGAATCATAATTACGTCCTTGGAAGAAATCGGAGAATCCCAGAATTTAATTTTTGCTAGATACTTCTCAAAGTATCGCCGGAGACTTCCACGCTTCTCATTGAAAATTTCCGCACCATACACCTCCTTCCTTAATCTTTGCTGTACCCCATTACTCCAAAATTTTGCCAAGAACATTTTCTCAAACTCTTCATAATTCCTACACGTGTCTACCATTTCCGTTCCCCATAATGCTGCATCACCAGAAATAAAGCCAGTGACGAACTGAATACGCTGTCTGTCTGTCCAGATCCTGGGAAATATGCCGGAAAAATTCTTTAGGAACACGATGGGGTGTATTTCTCGCTTCTGCGGATGAAAAACAGGAAAAGTGCGATGCCTAATCACACTTTCCTCTTGCATTAAACTCACGATTGTGGGCGGATCATTTAGTTTCCCTACTCGGGACTCAACAGGACTGTTGTTTTGCATGTAATCAGGCGGTGAACGATAAGGAGTTGACTGACATTCGTCACCGTCTAAAGAGTTGTTCCCTATAGTTTGCGTATGTGTGTGCGGATTTTCTACCCAGTATCTCAGCATTCTGACTTCGTCCACTACTTGCTGCTTCCACTCGGGAAGATCCCGTGTAAGTGTCCTCCGAATCTGTCCCAATTCAGAAACTACTGTGTCTCCCGACTTACCAGGAGCAGCTAAGATTTCATAAGTTACATCCTTGACAGTCTCCCTAAGCTCCTCCTTGACCTTCTTTTCGATAAAAATATCTTTACCCTTTATCCATTCACTGTAGTGTTCCGACAATGCCTCCGCGTGTGCTTTCACGGTGCTCTTAATCTGTTCTTCAATATTGATTGAGTCTATCTGCCTCGACAGATCCTCCACTACACCTTCAATGTCAGATACTGCATGTCTAACTGAGTTTATTTCTTTGGTAGCTGCCTGAATTTTTGTGTTTAATGTTCCAGATACTTCAGCTATTTCACTTTTCACCTGCTTCTGCATTTTCTGAATTTGATCACTGATCTTAGTTTGCACCTCACCCAAATGGGTATTTAATTCAGCCGTAATTTCTTTATGCAGATCTGTTTTGATTGTGCCTAGCTCTGTTTTTAATGATTCGCTTACAGCATCTAGTCGGGCGTTAACAGTCTCATTTTGTGTTTTTATAGTCTCATTTTGTTTTTTTTATATTCTCATTTACTGCGTCAAACTGTTGTTTCAGCATTTCCATTAACGCACCGAGGTCATTTGTAGCTGCAGCGGGACGAGTTTGGACTTCAGGGTCACTTTCCCCTGTTACAGACATGGTTAGTTCAGTTTCCACACGGGAACCTACCGTTCGCGATCGTAAAGGGTATGGAATACTATTAACGTCTTCACTCCCGTCTCCTGTTGTCACCTGTCTCTGTTTACTATCTGCCACTTTCGTCAGTAAATCAGGTGCTACGCAAGGCTTTCGTCGTTTGTCAGTGACGTGGTGACTCCGCTAAGAGCACCGCTCTCGCGTGAGCAACAAATGAAATTCTATCTGGCGAGAAGACAAGATGGAACCTAACCGTTTCAGACAAATGAATGAAGATGCTCTTCACTGCAAATTGCACACACTATCCTCCATGTTGAAAATGTAATACAGCTATACTAACAATGGGGAGAAATAATTTCTATTATCAGACTACGAATAATTTTATTTTGAAAGATAAAATAAAGCAGATTTTCTATAGCGGGAAGGAGATAGAAAGGATGTGGATCGACTTGGAAAAGCAACGTTGCTACTGAAGCACTACACTGCGTATGCAAAATTCTGACTTACTTTTTGATGGCTTGAATACCGCTATGTTGTCTCAGCAAATTCACGTCTCTTTTCTTTTCTTTTCTCTCGGTAATTAAACTGCGTTATTGACCGTTATTCTCACAGAGAGACGATGTGTACATGAAACGACAGAACATTTATTAACACAAGCACATAGAAAATTTTCCAAGAATTTGAACTAATTTTTGGTCATGTCCCTGTTCGGGCGCCAAGTGTGATGTTACAAAATAGAAGTGATGTTGTTATTCAATGGAAAGTTGGAAATTAAGATTTAGCTTACTGTTTTATCAATCACAATTGGCGTAAGAATCATGGATTGACCATTGTCATAAAATATTGCATTATGAGATGTGATTAGTTTTTACTTGCAGTTTCGCGTGGCTTGAGGCAGTCACAACTAGCGTGCCATGGATTAAGAAATCGCATTATCGTCTTTCTAATTACTTCATGATCGTAGATACGATCATACACGGTTGTGAAGTTATTGTTATGACAAAACAATTTCCTAAGGGACCAGAAAGTTCTTAAGGGCGCAAATACAACTGTAACATCACACAAAAGGGAAATTCGATATTAAAGCTGATGCAAGAAGACGATAAAACAGTTTTCTTTTTATCAATGTAACATGCACATTAGACTGCTGATCTTGGTGTCTGTAATATTAGCAAAATGCATAATTAAAATGAAAATAATACTGAGGAGATAATAGGAATGAGCACTGCAAAATGATTCAGTATTCCCAGAACAAATATTTATTATAAACTAAAACATATATCGTACCTTAAGCTTAATACTACAATGACGGTAGATTTTTTTGTCCATATCATGTCCATTGAGCCCTCTTTTATATAGCCATTGTCCTCTTCAGTCGCTCGTGCTTCGTCACGGTAAGTTACAACAGTTCTTCTTCCTACACTTCACTCAAAACTTAGACGGAACACGTTTTTATTTATTTAGTAAAAATAATTAGATCAGACCGCCACAAATCTGCGTCCGTCTTACTCGAGAAAAACAGTAAAAGTCTTTTTAGCGCTCAAGGCTTCATTTGAAACTTCCTGCAGGAGAGCTTCTGTAAAGTTTGGAAGGTAGGAGACGAGGTACTGGCAGAAGTAAAGCTGTGAGTACCGGGCGTGAGTCGTGCTTCGGTAGCTCAGTTGGTAGAGCACTTGCCCGCGAAAGGCAAAGGTCCCGAGTTCGAGTCTCGGTCGGGCACACAGTTTTAATCTGCCAGGAAGTTTCAAATCAGAGCACACTCCGCTGCAGAGTGTAAATCTCATTCATGGCTTCATTTGTTCTCCAGCGAACAAAAAAGTGAAGGATCGCATATCCATCCGTACTTTTATGTTTATATTGCCGCCCAAAGCGACGAATTACATTATCTAGAAAATTCCACCGTCGCCATGCGACGCCTTATTATATATTAATCATTCTTTATAAACAAGTATTTGCCTTCTGGCTGAATTTGCTGTTTCAATTAAGCCGAAAATAGCGAAGATCACACCTTGGACCTTCATATTGACGATGAAACACAGAAATTGCATCGGAATTAAATACAAAAGGCACAATGCCGACTTAAGTACAAGAAGACTGACTCTTCTTACTGTCTATGATTAGAACCATTCCTGTGACACTAGTTATAGATTCCGATGCTTCATTTCAAATTTACTGTATCCCTCTGACCTTCGTATTGACGATGAAACACAGAAAATGCATCGGAATTAATTACAAAAAGCACAATTCCGACTTAAGTACATGTAGACTGACTCTTCCTACTGTGAATGTTTTGAACCATTCCTGTGACATAAGTTATAGATACCGATGCTTCACTTCAGGTTTACTGTATCCCTCTGACCTTCTTATTGACGATGAAACACAGAAATTGCATCGGAATTATACAAAAGGCACAATACCGACATAAGTACAAGGAGACTGGCTCTTCTTACTGACTATGATTTGAACCATTCCCGTGATACTAGTTATAGATTCCGATGCTTCACATCAGGTTTACTGTATCCCTCTGACCTTCTTATTGACGATGAAACACAGAAATTGCATCGGAATTAAATAGAAAAGGCCCAATGCCGACTTAAGTACATGTAGACTGACTCTTCCTACTGTGAATGTTTTGAACCATTCCTGTGACACATGTTATAGATTCCGATGCTTAACTTCAGGATTACTGTATCCCTTGGACCTTCTTATTGACGATGAAACACAGAGGTTGCATCGGAATTAAATACAAAAAGCACAATGCCGACTTAAGTACAAGAAGACTGACTCTTCTTACTGTTTATGTTTTGAACCATTCCTGTGACACTAGTTATAGATTCCGATGCTTCAATTCAGGTCTGCTGTATCCCTTGGACCTTCTTATTGACGATGAAACACAGAAATTGCATCGGAATTAAATACAAAATGCACAATGGCGACTTAAGTACAAGAAGACTGACTCTTCTTACTGACTATGTTTTGAACCATTCCCGTGACACTAGTTATAGATTCCGATGCTTCACATCAGGTTTACTGTATCCCTCTGACCTTCTTATTGACGATGAAACACAGAAATTGCATCGGAATTAAATACAAAAGGCCCAATGCCGACTTAAGTACATGTAGACTGACTCTTCCTACTGTGAATGATTTGAACCATTCCTGTGACACATGTTATAGATTCCGATGCTTCACTTCAGGTTTACTGTATCCCTTGGACCTTCTTATTGTCGATGAAACACAGAAATTGCATCGGAAATAAATCCAAAAGGCACAATGCCGACTTAACTACAAGAAGACTGACTCTTCTTACTGACTATGCCTTGAACCATTATTGTGACACTAGTTATAGATTCCGATGCTTAACTTCAGGATAACTGTATCCCTCTGACCTTCTTAGTGACGATGAAACACAGAAATTGCATCGGAATAAAATACAAAAAGCACATTGCCAACTTAAGTACAAGAATACTGACTCATCTTACTGTCTATGTTTTGAACCGTTTCTGTGACACTAGTTATAGTTTCCGGTGCTTCACTCCAGGTTTACTGTATCCCTTGGACCTTCTTATTGACGATGAGACACAGAAATTGCATCGGAATTAAATACAAAAGGCACAATGCCGACATAAGTACAAGAAGACTGACTCTTCCTACTGACTATGTTTGAACCATTCCTGTGACACTAGTTATAGATTCCGATGCTTCACTTCAGGTTTACTGTATCCCTCTGACCTTCTTATTGACGATGAAACACAGAAATTGCGTCGGAAATAAATACAAAAGGCACAATGCCGAATTAAGTACAAGAAGACTGACTCTTCTTACTGTCTATGCTTTGAACAATTCCTGTGACACTAGTTATAGACTCCGATGCATCACTTCAGGTTTACTGTATCCCTTGCACCTTCTTATTGACGATAAAACACAGAAATTATATCGGAATTAAATACAAAAGGCACAATGACGACTTAAGTAAAAGAGGTCTGACTCTTCTTACTGTCTATGATTTAAACCATTCCTGTGACCCTAGTTATAGATTCCGATGCTTCACTCCAGGTTTACTGTATCCCTTGGACCTTCTTCTTGACGATGAAACATAGACATTGCATCAGAATTAAATAGAAAATGCACAATGATGACTTAAGTACAAGAAGACTGACTCTTCTTACTGACTATGGTTTAAACCGTTCCTGTGACACTAGTTATAGATTCCGATGCTACACTTCAGGTTTACTGTATCCCTTGGACCTTCTTATTTACGATGAAACACAGATAATGCATCGAAATTAAATAGAAAAGGCACAATGCCGACTGAAGTACAAGAATACTGACTCATCATACTGTCTATGCTTTGAACTGTTCCTGTGACATTGGTTATAGATTCCGATGCTTCATTTTAGGTTTACTGTATCCCTTGGACCTTCGTATTGACGATGAAACACAGAAATTGCATCGGAAATAAATACAAAAGCCACAATGCCGACTTAAGTACAAGAAGACAGACCCTTCTTACTGACTATGTTTTGAACAATTGATGAGACTCTAGTTATCGATCCGATGGATCACTTCAAGTTTACTGTATCCCTCTGACCTTCTTGTTGACGATGAAACACAGAAATTCAATCGGAATTAAATACAAAAGGCACAATGCCGAGTTAAGTTGAAGAAGACTGACTCTTCTTACTGTCTATGTTTTGAACCATTCCTGTGACAATAGTTATAAACTGTAATACTTCACTCCAGGTTTACTGAATCCCTTGGAACTTCTTATTGTCGATGAAACACAGACATTTCATCGGAATTAAATACAAAAGGCACAATGCCGACTTAAGTACAAGAAGACTGACTCTTCTTACTGTCTATGTTTTGAACCATCCCTGTAACACTAGTTATAGATTCCGATGCTTCATTCCAGGTTTACCGTATACCTTGGTCCTTCTTATTGACGATAAAACACAGAAATTGCATCGGAATTAAATACAAAAGCCACACTGGAGGATCAAGTACAAGAAGACTGACTCTTCTTACTGTCTATGATTTGAACCATTCCTGTGACACTAGTTATAGATTCCGATGCTTCACTCCAGGTTTACTGTATCCCTTGGACCTTCTTATTGACGATGAAACACAGAAATTGCATCAGAATTAAATAGAAAAGGCACAATGACGACATAAGTAGAAGAAGACTGACGCTTCTTACTGACTATGTTTGAATCATTCCTGTGACACTAGTTACAGATTCCGATGCTTCACTTCACGTTTACTGTATCGCTTGGACCTTCTTATTGACGATGAAACACAGATATTGCATCGGAATTAAATAGAAAAGCACAATGCCGACTTAAGTACAAGAAGACTGACTCTTCTCACTGTTTATGTTTTGAACCATTGATGTGACACTAGTTATAGATTCCGATGCTTCACTTCAGGTTTACTGTATCCCTCTGACCCTCCTATTGACGATGATACACAGAAATTGCATCCGAGTTAAATACAAAAGGCACAATGCCGACTTATGTACAAGAAGACTGACTCTTCCTACTGTCTATCTTTTTAACCATTCCTGTGACACTAGTTATAGATTCCGATGCTTCACTTCAGGTTTACAGTATCCCTCTGACATTCTTGTTGACGATGAGACACAGAAATTGCATAGGAATTAAATACAAAAAGCACAATGCCGACTTAAGTACTTAAAGACTGACTCTTCTTACTGACTACGTTTTGAACCATTCCTGTGACACTAGTTATAGATTCCGATGCTTTGCATCAGGTTTACTGTATCCCTCTGACCTTCTTATTGACGATGATCACCGAAATTGCATCGGAATTAAGTACAAA
Source organism: Schistocerca piceifrons (assembly GCF_021461385.2). Classification (NCBI taxonomy): domain Eukaryota; kingdom Metazoa; phylum Arthropoda; class Insecta; order Orthoptera; family Acrididae; genus Schistocerca; species Schistocerca piceifrons. Next base: position 15,519 of record NW_025728027.1, on the reverse strand, counting down.
AGGCCCAATGCCGACTTAAGTATATGTAGACTGACTCTTCCTACTGTGAATGTTTTGAACCATTACTGTGACACATGTTATAGATTCCGATGCTTAACTTCAGGTTTACTGTATCCCTTGGACCTTCTTATTGACGATGAAACACAGAAATTATATCGGAATTTAATACAAAAGGCACAATGCCGACTTAACTACAAGAACACTAACTCTTCTTGCTAACTATGCCTTGAACCATTCCTGTGACACTAGTTACAGATTCCGATGCTTCACTTCAGGTTTACTGTATCGCTTGGACCTTCTTATTGACGATGAAACACAGATATTGCATCGGAATTAAATGGAAAAGCACAATGCCGACTTAAGTACAAGAGGTCTGATTCTTCTCACTGTTTATGTTTTGAACCATTCCTGTGACACTAGTTATAGATTCCGATGCTTCACTTCAGGTTTTTTGTATCCCTCTGACCTTCATATTGACGATGAAACACAGAAATTGCATCCGAATTAAATACAAAAAGCACAATGCCGAGTTAAGTACAAGAAGACTGACTCTTCCTACTGTCTATGTTTTGAACCATTCCTGTGCCACTAGTTATAGATTCCGATGCTTCACTTCAGGTTTACAGTATCCCTCTGACCCTCTTATTGACGATGAAACACAGAAATTGCATCGGAATTAAATACAAAAAGCACAATGCCGACTTAAGTACAAGAAGACTGACTCTTCTAACTGACTATGATTTGAACCATTCCTGTGACACTAGTTATAGATTCCGATGCTTTACATCAGGTTTACTGTATCCCTTGGACCTTCTTATTGACGATGAAACACAGAAATTGCATCGGAATTAAATACAAAAGGCACAATGCCGACTTAACTACAAGAACACTGACTCCTCTTACTGATTATGATTTAAACCATTCCTGTGTCACTATTTATAGATTCCGATGCTTCACTTCAGGTTCACTGTATGCCTCTGACCTTCTTATTGACGATGAAACACAGAAATTGCATCGGAAGTAAATGCAAAAGGCCAATGCCGAATTAAGTACAAGAAGACTGACTCTTCTTACTGTCGATGCTTTGAACCATTCCTGTGACACTAGTTATTGACTCCGATGCTTCACTTCAGGTTTACTCTATCCGTTGGACCTTCTCATTGACGATGAAACACAGAAATTGCGTTGGAATTAAATACAAACGGCACAATGACGACTTAAGTAAAAGAGGTCTGACTCTTCTTACTGTCTATGTTTGAACCATTCCTGTGACACTAGTTATGGATTCCGATGCTTCAGTTCAGGTTTACTGTATCCTTTAAACCTTCTTATTGACGATGAAACACAGAAATTGCATCGGAATTTAATACAAAAGGCACAATGCCGACTTAAGTACAAGAAGACTGACTCTTCTTACTGTCTATGTTTTGAAGCATTCCTGTGACTCTAGTTATAGATTCCGATGCTTCACTTCAGGTTTACTGTATCTCTCTGACCTTCTTATTGACGATGAAACACAGAAATTGCATCGGAATTAAATACAAAAGGCACAATGCCGACTTAAGTACAAGAAGACTGACTCTTCTAACTGTCTATGTTTTGAACCATTCCTGTGACACTAGTTATAGATTCCGATGCTTCGATTCAAGTCTACTGTATCCCTTGGACCTTCTTATTGACGATGAACACAGAAATTGCATCGGAATTAAATACAAAATGCACAATGCCGACTTATGTACAAGATGACTGACCCTTCTTACTGTCTATGTTTAAAACCATTCCTGAGACACTAGTTATAGATTTCGATGCTTCACTTCAGGTTTACTGTATCCCTTGGACCTTCTTATTGACGATGAAACACAGAAATTGCATCGGAATTAAATATAAAATCACAATACCGACTTAAGTACAAGTAGACTGACTCTTCTTACTGTCTATATTTTGAACCATTCCTGTGACACTAGTTATAGATTCCGATGCTTCAATTCAGGTCTACTGTATCCCTTGGACCTTCTTATTGACGATGAAACAGAGAAATTGCATAGGAATTAAATCCAAAAAGCACGATGCCGACTTATGTACAAGAAGACTGACTCTTCTTACTGACTATGTTTTGAACCATTCCCGTGACACTAGTTACAGATTCCGATGCTTCACATCAGGTTTACTGTATCCCTCTAACCTTCTAATTGACGATGAAACACAGAAATTGCATCGGAATTATATACAAAAAGGACATTGCCGACTTAAGTACAAGAATACTGACTCAACTTACTGTCTATGTTTTGAACCGTTTCCTGTGACACATGTTATAGATTCCGATGCTTCACTTCAGGTTTACTTTACCCCTTGGACCTTCTTATTGTCGATGAAACACAGAAATTGCATCGGAATTAAATCCAATAGGCACAATGCCGACTTAACTACAAGAAGACTGACTCTTCTGACTGACTATGCCTTGAACCATTATTGTGACACTAGCTATAGTTTCCGATGCTTAACTTCAGGATAACTGTATCCCTCTGACCTTCTTAGTGACGATGAAACACAGAAATTGCATCGGAATTAAATACAAAAGACACATTGCCGACTTACGTACAAGAATACTGACTCATCTCACTGTCTATGTTTTGAACCGTTTCTGTGACACCAGTTATAGTTTCCGATGCTTCACTCCAGGTTTACTGTATCCCTTGGACCTTCTTATTGACTATAAAACACAGAAATTGCATCGCAATTAAATACAAAAGGCACAATGACGACTTAAGTAAAAGAGGTCTGACTCTTTTTACTGTCTATGTTTTAAACCATTCCTGTGACACTAGTTATAGATTCCGATGCTTCACTTCAGGTTTACTATATCCCTTGGACCTTCTTATTGACGATGAAATACAGATATTGCATCGGAATTAAATAGAAAAGGCACAATGCCGACTTAAGTACAAGAATACTGACTCATCTTACTGTCTATGCTTTGAACTGTCCCAGTGACATTAGTTATAGATTCCGATGCTTCACTCCACGTTTACTGTATCCCTCGGACCTTCTTATAGACGATGAAACACAGAAATTGCATCAGAAATAAATACAAAAGGCACTAAGCCGACTTAAGTACAAGAAGACTGACCCTACTTACTGACTATGTTTTGAACCATTCCTGAGACTCTAGTTATCGATTCCGATGCTTCACTTCAAGTTTACTGTATCCCTCTGACCTTCTTATTGACGATGAAACACAGAAATTCCATCGGAATTAAATACAAAAGGCACAATGCCGAGTTAAGTAGAAGAAGTCTGACTCTTCTTACTGTCTATGTTTTGAACCATTCCTGTGACAATAGTTAAAAACTCCAATACTTAACTCCAGGTTTACTGAATCCCTTAGAACTTCTTATTGTCGATGAAACACAGATATTTCATCTGACTTAAATACAAAAGGCACAATGCCGACTTAAGTACAAGAAGACTGACTCTTCTTACTCTCTATGTTTTGAACCATCCGTGGGACACTAGTTATAGATTCCGATGCTTCACTCCATGTTTACTGTATCCCTCTGACCTTCTTATTGACGATGAAACACAGAAATTGCATAGGAATTAAATACAAAAAGCACAATGCCGACTTAAGTACTTGACGACTGACTCTTCTTACTGACTATGTTTTGAACCATTCCTGTGACACTAGTTATAGATTCTGATGCTTTGCATCAGGTTTACTGTATCCCTCTGACCTTCTTATTGACGAAGAATCACCGAAATTGCAAAAGGCCCAATGCCGACTTAAGTACATGTAGACTGACTCTTCTTACTGTGAATGTTTTGAACCATTCCTGTGACACATGTTATAGATTCCGATGCTTAACTTCAGGTTTACTGTATCCCTTGGCCCTTCTTATTGACGATGAAACACAGAATTTGCATCGGAATTAAATACAAAAGGCACAATACCGACTTAACTACAAGAACACTGACTCTCCTTACTAACTATGTTTTGAACCACTTCTGTGACACTAGTTATAGATTCCGATGCTTCACTTCAGGTTTGCTGTATCGCTTGGACCTTCTTATTGACGATGAAACACAGATATTGCATCGGAATTAAATGGAAAAGCACAATGCCGACTTAAGAACAAGAAGACTGACTCTTCTCACTGTTTATGCTTTGAACCATTCCTGTGACACTAGTTATAGATTCCGATGCTTCACTTCAGGTTTACTGCATCCCTCTGACCTTCCTATTGACGATGAAACACAGAAATTGCATCCGAATTAAATACAAAAAGCACAATGCCGACTTAAGTACAAGATGACTGACTCTTCCTAGTGTCTATGTTTTGAACCATTCGTGTGCCACTAGTTATAGATTCCGATGCTTCACTTCAGGTTTACAGTATCCCTCAGATCTTGTTATTAACAATCAAACACAGAAATTGAATCGGAATTAAATACAAAAAGCACAATGCCGACTTAAGTACAAGAAGACTGACTCTTCTAACTGACTATGATTTGAACCATTCCTGTGACACTAGTTATAGATTCCGATGCTTTAAATCAGGTTTACTGTATCCCTCTGACCTTCTTATTGACGATGAAACACAGAAATTGCTTCGTAATTAAATACGAAAGGCCCAATGCCAACTTAAGTACATGTAGACTGACTCTTCCTACTGTGAATGTTTTGAACCATTCCTGTGACACATGTTATAGATTCCGATGCTTCACTTCAGGTTTACTGTACCCCTTGGACCTTCTTATTGTCGATGAAACACAGAAATTGCATCGGAATTAAATCCAATAAGCACAATGCCGACTTAACTACAAGAAGACTGACTCTTCTTACTGACTATGCCTTGAACCATTATTGTGACACTAGTTATAGATTCCGATGCTTAACTTCAGGATAACTGTATCCCTCTGACCTTCTTAGTGACGATGAAACACAGAAATTGCATCGGAATTAAATACAAAAAGCACATTGCCGACTTAAGTACAAGAATACTGACTCATCTTACTTTCTATGCTTTGAACCGTTTCTGTGACACCAGTTATAGTTTCCGATGCTTCACTCCAGGTTTACTGTATCCCTTGGACCTTCTTATTGACGATGAGACACAGAAATTGCATCGGAATTAAATACAAAAGGCACAATTCCGACTTAAGTACAAGAAGACTGACTCTTCCTACTGACTATGTTTGAACCATTCCTGTGACACTAGTTATAGATTCCGATGCTTCACTTCAGGTTAACTGTATCCCTCTGACCTTCTTATTGACGATGAAACACAGAAATTGCATCGGAATTAAATACAAAAGGCACAATGCCGAATTAAGTACAAGAGGACTGACTCTTCTCACTGTCTATGCTTTGAACCATTCCTGTGACACTAGTTATAGACTCCGATGCATCACTTCAGGTTTACTGTATCCCTTGGACCTTCTTATTGACTATAAAACACAGAAATTGAATCGCAATTAAATACAAAAGGCACAATGACGACTTAAGTAAAAGAGGTCTGACTCTTTTTACTGTCTATGTTTTAAACCATTCCTGTGACACTAGTTATAGATTCCGATGCTTCACTTCAGGTTTACTGTATCCCTTGGACCTTCTTATTGACGATGAAACACAGATATTGCATCGGAATTAAATAGAAAAGGCACAATGCCGACTTAAGTACAAGAATACTGACTCATCTTACTGTCTATGCTTTGAACTGTCCCAGTGACATTAGTTATAGATTCCGATGCTTCACTCCACGTTTACTGTATCCCTTGGACCTTCTTATAGACGATGAAACGCAGAAATTGCATCAGAAATAAATACAAAAGGCACAATGCCGACTTAAGTACAAGAAGACTGACCCTACTTACTGACTATGTTTTGAACCATTCCTGAGACTCTAGTTATCGATTCCGATGCATCACTTCAAGTTTACTGTATCCCTCTGACCTTCTTATTGACGATGAAACACAGAAATTCCATCGGAATTAAATACAAAAGGCACAATGCCGAGTTAAGTAGAAGAAGTCTGACTCTTCTTACTGTCTATGTTTTGAACCATTCCTGTGACAATAGTTATAAACTCCAATACTTAACTCCAGGTTTACTGAATTCCTTGGAACATCTTATTGTCGATGAAACACAGATATATCATCTGAATCAAATACAAAAGGCACAATGCCGACTTAAGTACAAGAAGACTGACTCTTCTTACTCTCTATGTTTTGAACCATCCATGGGACACTAGTTATAGATTCCGATGCTTCACTCCATGTTTACTGTATCCCTCTGACCTTCTTATTGACGATGAAACACAGAAATTGCATAGGAATTAAATACAAAACGCACAATGCCGACTTAAGTACTTGAAGACTGACTCTTCTTACTGACTATGTTTTGAACCATTCCTGTGACACTAGTTATAGATTCTGATGCTTTGCATCAGGTTAACTGTATCCCTCTGACCTTCTTATTGACGAAGAATCACCGAAATTGCAAAAGGCCCAATGCCGACTTAAGTACATGTAGACTGACTCTTCCTACTGTGAATGTTTTGAACCATTCCTGTGACACATGTTATAGATTCCGATGCTTAACTTCAGGTTTACTGTATCCCTTGGACCTTCTTATTGACGATGAAACACAGAATTTGCATCGGAATTAAATACAAAAGGCACAATACCGACTTAACTACAAGAACACTGACTCTCCTTACTAACTATGTTTTGAACCATTTCTGTGACACTAGTTATAGATTCCGATGCTTCACTTCAGGTTTACTGTATCGCTTGGACCTTCTTATTGACGATGAAACACAGATATTGCATCGGAATTAAATGGAAAAGCACAATGCCGACTTAAGAACAAGAAGACTGACTCTTCTCACTGTTTATGCTTTGAACCATTCCTGTGACACTAGTTATAGATTCCGATGCTTCACTTCAGGTTTACTGCATCCCTCTGACCTTCCTATTGACGATGAAACACAGAAATTGCATCCGAATTAAATACAAAAGGCACAATGCCGACTTAAGTACAAGAAGACTGACTCTTCCTACTGTCTATGTTTTGAACCATTCCTGTGCCACTAGTTATAGATTCCGATGCTTCACTTCAGGTTTACAGTATCCCTCTGATCTTCTTATTGACGATCAAGCACAGAAATAGCATCGAAATTAAATAGAAAAAGCACAATGCCGACTTAAGTACAAGAAGACTGACTATTCTAACTGACTATGATTTGAACCATTCCTGTGACACTAGTTATAGATTCCGATGCTTTAAATCAGGTTTACTGTATCCCTCTGACCTTCTTGTTGACGATGAAACACAGAAATTGCTTCGTAATTAAATACGAAAGGCCCAATGCCGACTTAAGTACATGTAGACTGCCTCTTCCTACTGTGAATGTTTTGAACCATTCCTGTGACACAAGTTATAGATTCTGATGCTTCACTTCAGGTTTACTGTATCCCTTGGACCTTCTTATTGACGATGAAACACAGAAATTGCATCGGAAGTAAATACAAAAGGCACAATGCCGACTTAACTACAAGAACACTGACTCTTCTTTCTGACTATGCCTTGAACCATTCCTGTGACACTAGTTATAGATTCCGATGGTTAACTTCAGGATTACTGTATCCCTCTGACTTTCTTAGTGACGATGAAACACAGAAATTGCATTGGAATTAAATACAAAAGGCACAATGACGACTTAAGGAAAAGAGGTCTGACTCTTCTTACTGTCTATGTTATGAACCATTCCTGTGACACTAGTTATGGATTCCGATGCTTCAGTTCAGGTTTACTGTATCCTTTAAACCTTCTTATTGACGATGAAACACAGAAATTGCATCGGAATTAAATACAAAAGGCACAATGCCGACTTAAGTACAAGAAGACTGACTCTTCTTACTGTCTATGTTTTGAAGCATTCCTGTGACTCTAGTTATAGATTCCGATGCTTCACTTCAGGTTTACTGTATCCCTCTGACCTTCTTAATGACGATGAAACACAGAAATTGCATCGGAATTAAATACAAAAGGCACAATGCCGACTTAAGTACAAGAAGACTGACTCTTCTTACTGTCTATGTTTTGAACCATTCCTGTGACACTAGTTATAGATTCCGATGCTTCAATTCAAGTCTACTGTATCCCTTGGACCTTCTTATTGACGATGAAACACAGAAATTGCATCGGAATTAAATACAAAAGGCACAATGCGACTTAAGTACAAGATGACTGACCCTTCTTACTGTCTATGTTTAAAACCAATCCTGAGACACTAGTTATAGATTTCGATGCTTCACTTCAGGTTTACTGTATCCCTTGGACCTTCTTATTGACGATGAAACACAGAAATTGCATCGGAATTAAATACAAAATCACAATACCGACTTAAGTACAAGAAGACTGACGCTTCTTACTATCTATGTTTTGATGCATTCCTGTGACACTAGTTATAGATTCCGATCCTTCACTTCAGGTTTACTGTATCCCTTGGCCCTTCTTATTGACGATGAAGCACAGAAATTGCATCGGAATAAACCACAAAAAGCACAATACCGACTTAAGTACAAGAAGACTGACTCTTCTTACTGTCTATGATTTGAACCATACCTGTAACTCTAGTTATAGATTCCGATGCTTCACTTCAGGTATACTGTATCCCTCTGACCTTCTTATTAACGGTGAAACACAGATATTGCATCGGAATTAAATACAAAATGCACAATGCCGACTTAAGTACAAGAAGACTGATTCTTCTTACTGTCTATGCTTTGAACCATTCCTGTGACACTAGTTATAGATTCCGATGCTTCAATTCAGGTCTAGTGTATCCCTTGGACCTTCTTATTGACGATGAAACACAGAAATTGCATCGGAATTCAATATAAAAGGCACAATGCCGACTTAAGTACAAGAAGACTGCCCCTTCTTACAGTCTATGTTTGAAACCATTCCTGAGGCACAAGTCATAGATTCCGATGCCTCACTCCAGGGTTACTGTATCCCGTGGACCTTCTTATTGACGATGAAACACAGAAATTGCATCGGAATTGAATAGAAAAGACACAATGCCGACTTAAGTACAAGAAGACTGACTCTTCTTACTTTCTATGTTTTGAACCATTCCTGTGACACTAGTTATAGATTCCAATGCTTCTTTTCAGGTTTACTGTATCCCTTGGACCTTCTTATTGACGATAAAACACAGAAATTGCATCGCAATTAAATACAAAAGGCACAATGACGACTTAAGTAAAAGAGGTCTGTCTCTTATTACTGTCTATTATTTAAACCATTCCTGTGACACTAGTTATAGATTCCGATGCTTCACTTCAGGATTACTGCATCCCTCTGACTTTCTTAGTGACGATGAAACACAGAAATTGCATCGGAATTAAATACAAAAAGCACATTGCCGACTTAAGTACAAGAATACAGACTCATCTTACTGTCTATGCTTTGAAGCGTCCCTGTGACACTAGTTATAGAATCCGATGCTTCACTCCATGTTTACTGTATCCCTTGGACCTTCTTATTGACGATGAAACACAGAAATTGCATCGGAATTAATGATAAAAGGCACAATGCCGACTTAAGTACAAGAAGACTGACTCTTCTTACTGATTATGATTTAAACCATTCCTGTGTCACTATTTATAGATTCCGATGCTTCACTTCATGTTTACTGTATGCCTCTGATCTTCTTATTGACGATGAAACACAGAAATTGCATCGGAATTAAATACAAAAGGAACAATGCCGACTTAAGTACAAGAAGACTGACTCTTCTTACTGTCTATGTCTTGAACCATTCCTGTGACACTAGTTATAGATTCCGATGCTTCAATTCAAGTCTACTGTATCCCTTGGACCTTCTTATTGACGATGAAACACAGAAATTGCATCGGAATTAAATACAAAAGGCACAATGCGACTTAAGTACAAGATGACTGACCCTTCTTACTGTCTATATTTAAAACCAATCCTGAGACACTAGTTATTGATTTCGATGCTTCACTTCAGGTTTACTGTATCCCTTGGACCTTCTTATTGACGATGAAACACAGAAATTGCATCGGAATTAAATACAAAATCACAATACCGACTTAAATACAAGAAGACTGACGCTTCTTACTATCTATGTTTTGATGCATTCCTGTGACACTAGTTATAGATTCCGATGCTTCACTTCAGGTTTACTGTATCCCTTGGCCCTTCTTATTGACGATGAAGCACAGAAATTGCATCGGAATAAAACACAAAAAGCACAATACCGACTTAAGTACAAGAAGACTGACTCTTCTTACTGTCTATGATTTGAACCATACCTGTAACTCTAGTTATAGATTCCGATGCTTCACTTCAGGTATACTGTATCCCTCTGACCTTCTTATTAACGATGAAACACAGATATTGCATCGGAATTAAATACAAAATGCACAATGCCGACTTAAGTACAAGAAGACTGATTCTTCTTACTGTCTATGCTTTGAACCATTCCTGTGACACTAGTTATAGATTCCGATGCTTCAATTCAGGTCTACTGTATCCCTTGGACCTTCTTATTGACGAAGAAACACAGAAATTGCATCGGAATTCAATATAAAAGGCACAATGCCGACTTAAGTACAAGAAGACTGCCCCTTCTTACAGTCTATGTTTGAAACCATTCCTGAGGCACAAGTCATAGATTCCGATGCCTCACTCCAGGGTTACTGTATCCCGTGGACCTTCTTATTGACGATGAAACACAGAAATTGCATCGGAATTGAATAGAAAAGGCACAATGCCGACTAGAGTACAAGAAGACTGACTCTTCTTACTGTCTATGTTTTGAACCATTCCTGTGACACTAGTTATAGATTCCAATGCTTCTTTTCAGGTTTACTGTATCCCTTGGACCTTCTTATTGACGATAAGACACAGAAATTGCATCGCAATTAAATACAAAAGGCACAATGACGACTTAAGTAAAAGAGGTCTGACTCTTATTACTGTCTATTATTTAAACCATTCCTGTGACACTAGTTATAGATTCCGATGCTTCACTTCAGGTTTACTGTATCCCTTGGACCTTCTCATTGACGATGAAACACAGATATTGCATCGGAATTAAATAGAAAAGGCACAATGCCGACTTAAGTACAAGAATACTGACTCATCTCACTGTCTATGCTTTGAACTGTCCCTGTGACATTAGTTATAGATTCCGATGCTTCACTCCAGGTTTACTGTATCCCTTGGACCTTCTTACTGACGATGAAACACAGAAATTGCATCGGAAATAAATACAAAAGGCACAATGCCGACTTAAGTACAAGAAGACTGACCCTTCTTACTGACTATGTTTGAACCATTCCTGAGACTCTAGTTATCGATTCCGATGCTTCACTTCAAGTTTTCTGTATCCCTCTGACCTTCTTATTGACGATGAAACACAGATATTTCATCGGAATTAAATACACAAGGCACAATGCCGACTTAAGTACAAGAAGACTGACTCTTCTTACTGTCTATGTTTTGAACCATCCCTGTGACACTAGTTATAGATTCCGATGCTTCACTCCAGGTTTACCGTATACCTTGGTCCTTCTTATTGACGATAAAACACAGAAATTGCATCGGAATTAAATACAAAAGGCGCAATGGAGGATCAAGTACAAGAAGACTGACTGTTCTTACTGTCTATGTTTTGAACCATTCCTGTGACACTAGTTATAGATTCCGATGCTTCACTCCAGGTTTGCTGTATCCCTTGGACCTTCTTATTGACGATGAAGCACAGAAATTGCATCGCAATTAAATACAAAAGGAACAATGCCGACTAAAGTACAAGAAGACTGACTCATCTTACACTCTATGTTTTGAACCTTTCCTGTGACACTAGTTATAGATTCAGGCGCTTCACTCCAAGTTTACTGTATCCCTTGGACCTTCTTATTGACGATGAAACACAGAAATTGCATCAGAATTAAATAGAAGAGGCACAATGCCGACATAAGTAGAAGAAGACTGACGCTTCTTACTGACTATGTTTGAATCATTCCTGTGACACTAATTACAGATTCCGATGCTTCACTTCAGGTTTACTGTATCGCTTGGACCTTCTTATTGACGATGAAACACAGATATTGCATCGGAATTAAATACAAAAGGCACAATGCCGACTTAAGTACAAGAAGACTGACTCTTCTTACTGATTATGATTCAAACCATTCCTGTGTCACTATTTATAGATTCCGATGCTTCACTTCAGGTTTACTGTATGCCTCTGACCCTCTTATTGACGATGAAACACAGAAATTGCGTTGGAAATAAATACAAAAGGCACAATGACGACTTAAGTAAAAGAGGTCTGACTCTTCTTACTGTCTATGTTTTGAACCATTCCTGTGACACTAGTTATGGATTCCGATGCTTCAGTTCAGGTTTACTGTATCCTTTAAACCTTCTTATTGACGATGAAATACAGAAATTGCATCGGAATTAAATACAAAAGGCACAATGCCGACTTATGTACAAGAAGACTGACTCTTCTTACTGTCTATGTTTTAAAGCATTCCTGTGACTCTAGTTATAGATTCCGATGCTTCACTTCAGGTTTACTGTAACCCTCTGACCTTCTTATTGACGATGAAACACAGAAATTGCATCGGAATTAAATACAAAAGGCACAATGCCGACTTAAGTACAAGAAGACTGACTCTTCTTACTGTCTATGTTTTGAACCATTCCTGTGACACTAGTTATAGATTCCGATGCTTTAATTCAAGTCTACTGTATCCCTTGGATCTTCTTATTGACGATGAAACACAGAAATTGCATCGGAATAAAATACAAAAAGCACAATGCGACTTAAGTACAAGAAGACTGACCCTTCTTACTGTCTATGTTTAAAACCATTCCTGAGACACTAGTTATAGATTTCGATGCTTCACTTCAGCTTTACTGTATCCCTTGGACCTTCTTATTGACGATGAAACACAGAAATTGCATCGGAATTAAATACAAAATCACAATACCGACTTAAGTACAAGAAGACTGACGCTTCTTACTATCTATGTTTTGTAGCATTCCTGTGGCACTAGTTATAGATTCCGATGCTTCACTTCAGGTTTACTGTATCCCTTTTCCCTTCTTATTGACGATGAAGCATAGAAATTGCATCGGAATAAAACACAAAAAGCACAATACCGACTTAAGTACAGAAGACTGACTCTTCTTACTGTCTATGATTTGAACCATACCTGTAACTCTTGTTATAGATTCCGATGCTTCACTTCAGGTATACTGTATCCCTCTGACCTTGCTATTAACGATGAAACACAGATATTGCATCGGAATTAAATACAAAATGCACAATGCCGACTTAAGTACAAGAAGACTGATTCTTATTACTGTCTATGTTTTGAACCATTCCTGTGACACTAGTTATAGATTCCGATTCTTCAATTCAGGTCTACTGTGTCCCTTGGACCTTCTTATTGACGATGAAACACAGAAATTGCATCGGAATTCAATACAAAAGGCACAATGCCGACTTAAGTACAAGAAGACTGCCCCTTCTTACTGTCTAAGTTTAAAACCATTCCTGAGGCACTAGTCATAGATTCCGATGCTTCACTCCAGGGTAACTGTATCCCGTGGACCTTCTTATTGACGATGAAACACAGAAATTGCATCGGAATTGAATACAAAAGGCACAATGCCGACATAAGTACAAGAAGACTGACTCTTCTTACTGTCTATGTTTTGAACCATTCCTGTGACACATGTTATAGATTCCGATGCTTAACTTCAGGTTTACTATATCTCTTGGACCTTCTTAATGACGATGAAACACAGAAATTGCATCGGAATTAAATACAAAAGGCACAATGCCGACTTAACTACAAGAACACTGACTCTTCTTACTAACTATGCCTTGAAACATTCCTGTGACACTAGTTATAGATTCCTATGCTTCACTTCAGGTTTACTGTATCGCTTGGACCTTCTTATTGACGATGAAACACAGATAATGCATCGGAATTAAATGGAAAAGCACAATGCAGACTTAAGTACAAGATGACTGACTCTTCTCACTGTTTATGTTTTGAACCATTCCTGTGACACTAGTTATAGATTCCGATGCTTCACTTCAGGTTTACTGTATCCCTCTGACTTTCTTATTGACGATGAAACACCGAAATTGCATCGGAATTGAATACAAAAGGCCCAATGCCGACTTAAGTACATGTAGACTGACTCTTCCGACTGTGAATGTTTTGAACCATTCCTGTGGCACATGTTATAGATTCCGATGCTTAACTTCAGGTTTACAGTATCCCTCTGACCTCCTTATTGACGATGAAACACAGAAATTGCATCGGAATTAAATACAAAAAGCACAATGCCGACTTAAGTACAAGAAGACTGACTCTTCTAAGTGACTATGATTTGAACCATTCCTGTGACACTAGTTATAGATTCCGATGCTTTACATCAGGATTACTGTATCCCTTTGACGTTCTTATTGACGATGAAACACAGAAATCGCTTCGTAATAAAATACGAAAGGCCCAATGCCGACTTAAGTACATGTAGACTGACTCTTCCTACTGTGAATGTTTTGAACCATTCCTGTGACACATGTTATAGATTCTGATGCTTCACTTCAGGTTTACTGTATCCCTTGGACCTTCTTATTGACGATGAAACACAGAAATTGCATCGGAATTAAATACAAAAGGCACAATGCCGACTTAACTACAAGAACACTGACTCTTCTTACTGACTATGCCTTGAACCATTCCTGTGACACTAGTTATAGATTCCGATGCTTAACTTCAGGATTACTGTATCCCTCTGACTTTCTTAGTGACGAAGAAACACAGAAATTGCATTGGAATTAAATACAAAAAGCACATTGCCGACTTAAGTACAAGAATACAGACTCATCTTACTGTCTATGTTTTGAAGCGTCCCTATGACACTAGTTATAGAATCTGATGCTTCACTCCAGGTTTACTGTATCCCTTGGACCTTCTTATTGACGATGAAACACAGAAATTGCATCGGAATTAAATACAAAAGGCACAATGCCGACTTAAGTACAAGAAGACTCTTCTTACTGATTATGTTTTGAACCATTCCTGTGTTACTATTTATAGATTCCGATGCTCCACTTCAGATTTACTGTATGCCTCTGACCTTCTTATTGACGATGAAACACAGAAATTGCATCGGAATTAAATACAAAAGGCACAATGCCGAATTAAGTACAAGAAGACTGACTCTTCTTACTGTCTATGCTTTGAACCATTCCTGTGACACTAGTTATTGACTCCGATGCTTCACTTCAGGTTTACTCTATCCCTTGGACATTCTCATTGACGATGAAACACAGAAATTGCATCGGAATTAAATACAAAAGGCACAATGCCGACTTAAGTACAAGAAGACTCTTCTTACTGATTATGTTTTGAACCATTCCTGTGTTACTATTTATAGATTCCGATGCT